>NC_050075.1:107275855-107384878 GCF_009764565.3 Dermochelys coriacea | reverse complement strand
CAGGGCACTGTCTCTAGGCTTGGGTGTTCTGCTCACTGGGATTATCAAGTGGCTTTCCATTACAGTTGGCCCAGAAAGTTACCCCCCTCCCCCACTCCCCGGAGCTCCCTGCTGAGCAGGACTGGGGAGTCAGTGACTGAGGGGCAAGTGTCTCCTTGATGTACTCGATGGATTAGGTGTGATGCTGCCGCAAGGCAGGCCCTGCGTGTGAGCTGCCTGAGCCTCCTCACAGGGTCAGTGTATGGTGGCTGGGGCTCTCCCCAGAGCTGCTGCCAGCCCACCCTGCCTGGGGAGGTGAGGGGCATGGCAGAGTGATCCATGACTCCTTCATGCACACAGAGTCTGGAGGGGAGGATGACTAAACCCACCCCCCGCCCCAGCTTCTTCTGGGGCCAGAACTCCCATGGCTCCTGCCCAGGGCAGCACGTGCTGCTGGAGAGTTGTTGGGGAGCCTAGAGGTGACGGAGGGCCAGGGACTACCCCCTCAGGCCTGTTCTGTATTGATGCTGGTTCTGGGCCCCTCTCTCCTGCTCCATGGGCTCAGCTGTGGGAATGGTCCAGGAAGGCCTTGGCTCCCGCGTGGCCTTCCACCTCAAGCCCATCTCCCGCTGATGGGAGGAGAGCATCCCTCTGGAGATGAGTAGCCAACCACTGGCTTGTCTGAGCCAAGAAGGAGAACATAAGAACGGCTATACAGGGTCAGACCAAAGGTCCATCTAGCCCAGTATCCTGTCTTCCGACAGTGGCCAATGCCAGGTGCCCCAGAGGGAATGAACAGGACAGGGAATCATCAAGTGATCCATCCCTGTCGCCCATTCTCAGCTTCTGGTAAACAGAAGCTAGGGACATCATCCCTGCCCATCCTGGCTAATAGCCATTGATGGACCTATCCTCCATGAATTTTATCTAGTTCTTTTTTGAACCCTGTTATGGTCTTGGCCTTCACATCATCCTCTGGCAAGGAGTTCCACAGGTTGACAGTGCGTTGTGTGAAAAAATATTTCCTTCTGTTTGTTTTAAACCTGCTGCCCATTAATTTCATTTGGCGGCTCCTAGTTCTTGTGTTATAAGAAGGAGTAAATAACACTTCCTTATTTACTTTCTCCACCCCAGTCATGATTTTATAGATCGCTATCATATCCCCCTTAGTCGTCTCTTTTCCAAGCTGAAAAGGCCCAGTCTTTATTATTCTCTCCTCCTACGGCAGCCATTCCATACCCTATATCATTTTTGTTGCTCTTTTCTGAACCTTTTCCAAGTCCAATATACCTTTTCTGAGATGGGGCGACCACATCCGCATGCAATATTCAAGATGTGGGCGTACTATGGATTTACATAGAGACAATATATTTTCTCTCTCTTATCGATCCCTTTCTTAATGATTCCCAACATTGTTCACTTTTTTTGCCTGCCGCTGCACACTGAGTGGATGTTTTCAGAGAACTACCCACAATGACTCCAAGATCTTTCTTGAGTGGTAACAGCTAATTTAGACCCCATCATTTTATATGTGTAGTTGGGATTATGTTTTCCAATTTGCATTACTTTGCTTTTATCAACATTGAATTTTATCTGCCATTTTGTTGCCCCGTCACCCAGTTTTGTGAGATCCTTTTGTTGCTCTTCACAGTCTGCCTAGGACTTGACTATCTTGAGTAGTTTTGTATCATCTGCAAATTTTGCCACCTCGCTGTTTACCCCTTTTTCCAGGTCATGTATGAATATGTTGAATAGGACTGGGCCCAGTACGGACCCCTGGGGGACACCACTATTTACCTCTCTCCGTTCTGAAAACTGACCATTTATTCCTATTCTTTGTTTCCTATCTTTTAACCAGTTACTTTTAACCAAAGACTTCGCCGTGTGGTGGGTGGGAGGGAGGGAAGGCGAGACCATCTCCTGGCAGGGGACAGGGCCTGTGGGGTGGGTGAATGTCTCCTTGTACCTGATGCGGGTTCTCCTCTGCTGGCAGGTACGTGAACACCCTGTTGAAGCTCATCCCCCCTGTGCTGGGCCTCCAGGAGCAGCTGCGCCAGGCTGTCCAGGGTGGGGACATGGAGACGTCGCATGGGATCTGCCGTATTGCTGTGGCCCTGGGAGAGAACCATTCCCGGTGAGTTGGGGATCCAAGGGCTTGGCGCTGCCCTGGAAGTGCCCATGCTCTTGTAGAGGGGGAATGTTTGCTTGGGCTGATGCCATGATGTCCCCTGGGGATGAGGGAGTGGGTACTTGTTCTCTACTGCACCCCTCCTTATCACTGTGGCTGGGCAAATCTGCATGGTGCTGTGTCAGATTTCCTGGGGGGAGGGGGAAGGGGGAATGTTGCCTTCAAATGCTGAGCTGAACGGGCCATCCCCTGCTGCTCCTTCCACAGGACCTGTCATCCTCCCCATCCCCTCCTGGGGCAGCCTGCTGCATTGGTTAGCAGGCCTGTGAGCATACCGGGGCCTGCACCTTACCCCAGCTTCTTCACTAGAAGGGAATTTTAAAAGGGACTGAGTCCAGACTAGCCAGCTACACCAGCACAGCCTCACTTCAGAGATTGCGCCCAGCCACGGTGGCATATCCGTGCTCTCGGTGGGGCTTGGCCTTGCCCTGGGCCCTTATTACCGTAGGGGCGTGTTATATTCATTTAGATGGAATATATGGGCCCAAAAAGCCAAAGATGTTAACTGTCAAGCAATTAAAAAAATTAATCATGCAATAAAACAATAATAGAGTACAATTTATTTAAATATTTTGGATGTTTTCTACATTTCAAATATATTGATTTAAATTACAGGACAGAATAAAGTGTACAGTGCTCACTTTATATTTTTTATTACAAATATTTGCACTGTAAAAAACAAAAGAAAAGAAATAGTATATTTCAGTTCACCTAGTACAAGTACTGCAGTGCATCCTTTTTATAATGAAAGTTGAACTTACAAATGTAGAATTAGGTACAAAAAAAACTGCATTCAAAAATAAAATAATGTAAAACTTTAGAACCTGCAAGTCCATTCAGTCCTACTTCAGCCAATCCTCAGACAAACAAGTTTGGTTTCAATTTGCAGGAGATAATGCTGAACAGGTGTTCGCATGCACTGTTGTAGCTGGCATTGCAAGATATTTACGTGCCAGATGTGCTAAAGATTCATATGTCCCTTCGTGCTTCAACCACCATTCCAGGGGACGTGTCCATGCTGATGACGGGTTCTGCTTGATCACGATCCAAAGCAGAGCGGACCGACGCATGTTCGTTTTCATCATCTGAGTCAGATACTAGCAGCAGAAGGTTGATTTTCTTTTTTGGAAGTTTGGGGTCTGTAGTTTCCGCATCAGAGTGTTGCTCTTTTAAGACTTCTGAAAGCAGGCTCCACACCTCGTCCCTCTCAGATTTTGGAAGGCACTTCAGATTCTTAAACCCTGGGTTATGTGCTGTAGCTATCTTTAGAAATCTCACATTGATACCTTCTTTGCATTTTGTCAAATCTGCAGTGAAAGCGTTCTTAAAACGAACAACGTGCTGGGTCATCTGAGAGTGCAATAACTTGAAATATATGACAGAATGCGGGTGAAACAGAATAGGAGACGTACAATTCTCCCCCAAGGAGTTCAGTCACAATTTTAATTAATGCATTATTTTTTTAACAAGCATCATCAGCATAGAAGCATGTCCTCTGGAATGGTGGCCGAAGCATGAAGGGGCATATGAATGTTTAGCATATCTGGCATGTAAATACCTTGCAATGCCGGCTACAAAAGTGCCATGCGAACGCCTGTTCTGACTTTCAGGTGACATTGTAAATAAGCAGCAGGCAGCATTATCTCCTGTAAATTTAAACAAACTTGTTTGTCTTTGCAATTGGCTGAACAAGAAGTAGGACTGAGTGGACTTGTAGGCTCTAAAGTTTTACATTGTTTTGTTTTTGAGTGCAGCTATGTAACAAAAAAACCCTACATTTGTAAGTTGCACTTCTATGATAAAGCGATTGCACTAGTTTGAGGTAAATTGAAAAATACTATTTCTTTTATCATTTTTACAGTGCAAATATTTGTAATAAAAAAGTAGTAATATAAAGTGAGCACTGTACACTTTGTATTCTGTGTTGTAATTGAAATCAATATATTTGAAAATCTAGAAAAATATCCAAAAATATTTAATAAATTTCAATTGGTAGTCTATTGTTTAACAATAATTAATCACAATTAATTTTTTAATCAGTTAATTGTATGAATTAACTGTGATTGATCGACAGCCCTAGTGTTAACATGACCCTGAAACTGTCCAACATTAAACTGTGTTAAACAAGGGGTCAGGGTTTGCTATCCAGAGACCTCGGACTGCTCTGTCCCAAGGCAGACACCAGGAACAACCCTTCGGCCTTTCATTAAAGATACAGGAAAAGGAGGAAAACCAGGTGAAGCCTTTGAAATGTGAAGTATTTAGTCAGGTTTTCGTTGTAACAACATCCCTTGTTTTAGAAAGCCCCCGCCCCCTCACTCGACATCCTAGTAGATGGTGTCAGAAACGGGAGTAACTGGCCTTTTGGGGTTAGTGGAGCTGGCCTGTAGCTGCTGCTGCTGTTGAAGTTTGATCCTGTTTCCTAGAAGATGAAACCAGATGAACACACACAAAAGTGGGAGAGAAAAGAGCAGCAGGGAGAGGGGCTGCAGCTTCTCTGAGATATTGCAGAGATATTGACACTCTGACAGCCTCACTGCTGGAGAAACACAGACCCAGCCCACAGGTGTATCAGCCACTCCAAGGCTTGGCAAACTGGTACCGGCATTGGGCTATTTAGGACATTGAGTTTAGTTGCTTCTCTGGTCACAAGCTTTCAGCAGCATTGCAGAATAGACAGTATTGGCTGCCTCAGCCAAACTCTGCTGAGCCGGAAGGAGAGCTATAGGAGAGAGAAGAGAGAGGATACATGGGAGGTATGATAGTCTCCATCTCAGGTAGTGGTTGGGAGATTAGCCAGAACCATTAGAGACAGAGGTGGCAATGTTATCTGGGTGCCTCGGCCTGGCCCGGCCTGGCCCGGCCTGGCCTGGCCGGGACTTGTCCATTCCCCCTGCTTAATGTTAGGGTAGATACTGGGATCCCTGGAGATGGTGGAAGTGACAGCCACGATAAAGCTTACTTCAGCAATTGTCAGTAGACAGCTTATTCTGCTGATGATGATTTTCCCCCCGACTCTTTTCTCTGCAAGCACCTGAGGGGAGTGGTGTGTGGAATAACCCGTCCCCTCGTTATTTTGTTCACCAGTTAGGCCTAATTTCTGATACACCCATTTTGGCCTTTGATTTCTGGTCTCACGCTGTTCTTGTGTACCAGCTGGGGTGTTAACGCAGTCCTTGAGTTCCATTAGGGGGCCTTTTTGTTTGGAGTAGTTCCGGCTGCCTTGCTGTTGGTACCTTTCCCCAGCAGCATTTGTAGTGGTGGGCTATTGAAAGTCTGTAGCTTCCACTCGCTTCTTCTGTGGGCCCAGTTATCACAGCAGTCCGGGTGCCCTCTGCTGTCCCCCCAGAGCTCTGCTGGACCAGGTGCAGCATTGGCAGAGCTTCCTGGCGCTGGTCAACATGATCATGTTCTGCACTGGTATCCCTGGGCACTACCCTGTCAACGAAACCACCAGCTCCCTGACGCTCACCTTCTGGTACACGCTGCAGGTGAGTGACTGTCCCTTGTGCAGTGGCAGAGTTGTGGGGAAGTGGGCACCTGGCTGGGGGTCCAGGCACTGCCCAGGTCACTGCCATGTTCCCTGCTCTATTAGCACCTCAGAGCCCACACTGCAGCCCTGCATCTGTTTGGAAGGGGGAGGCGAGAGCTGGGAGTCCTGCCCTACCCCCTTAGTCATCTCTCATTGCACTGGGCAATGTAGCCTGGAGCAGCTCATGGCCAAGTCAGAGCTCAGCCTCCTCTTGCAATTAAGTGTGGCTCGGTGGCAGAGCTGGGGGTGGGGGGCGTGCATGCAGGAACACACGACACTGCTCTCTGGCCCGGGGTCGCTGCTGTGTGAGCTAGAACACTGGGCGTTCCCCCACCACATGGTCCCAGGCATGTCAGGGGAACTCAATGATGCACTGGCTTGGTGATGGATTGCACACAGATGGATATTGGGCTGCCTCCTTGTTTATGGCTCGAGCGCTGCACCCAGGCCTTTACCCTCCATGTGAATGTCTGAAACGGGCCTTTTTCCCTGCAGTACTGCCCCAGTTGGGGTGTGGCTGAGCAGAGCTGGGAACAGAGCCCGGCTCCAGCCGGGAGAGGTTGGGGGGGACCTGCTGGGAACTCACTAGGGCACGTCACTGGTCAGCTAAGGTAGAGGAGAGGCTGCTGCTGTTCCCTTTCCCTAGCTCCCTCCCTCATGCCAGCCCAAACCCAGACACACCTTCTAGTGCAGGGGAGGGGGGCATGGGTCTGCTTGTCCTTCATAGAACTCCAGCCATGGCCGCCAGAACTTGCGGAGAGGGGCTTGGTGTGTGCCAGCCGGGGGCTCTGGGCAGGCCTGTCCTCTAAGTGTCTGCCTCCCTGCAGCTCTGCATGGCCAAAGTTTGGCCCCAGCAGTTCAAAGCCATTGCAGGAGAGTTAGATTAGGAGCGTTGGCCCTGTGGCTCAGTTTCCCCACCCCCACATTCCCTTGGGGTCTGAGCTAGAACAAGAGCCCAAGCACTTCCAGGGCCTCATTAGCATGGCTAATTAAAACTTCACACCCCCAATTGCCCAGCAGCAGGCCTGATTGTCCAGCCCCTGGCTGCGTCTCTGGCTGCCAGCTACAGAGGGAGCTGGGGTGACACATTATCTGTTGTTGGGCCTGCAGTCTTGTCTTCTCCTACGCTGAAGAGGCTTCTGGCTTGGCCTCCAGGAGCACCGCCTGTTTCCTGGAGCCAGCCTGTTAGAATCTGATGGCCTTGCTCCTGGGCTGTTGGGGTCAGGGCTGGAGTTTGTTACCAGGTCTCCCTCCTCCTGGGCTTTTGAAATCCCCCTTTTCCTTGTGATGACACATCAGCTCAATGCAGAGGCTCCAGGCCTTAGAGGCCTCCACGCCCTTGCAGGCTTTGCTGACTGTCCCACCCTGTGTGTGAGCTTCCCTTCCTCCGCCCCAGCATCTGTGCTCGGATGAGAAACAGTCAAATGAAAAAAAAAATACCATTCAATTAAATCATGTAATGGCAGACAGCTGAAAAGTGACACATTTTTAAAATGCTTTATACCAATGCTAGGAGTCTAAATAATATGATGGGTGAGCTAGAATGCCTCATATTCAATGAGGATCTTTATATAAGAGGCATCACAGAAACTTGGTGGAATGAGGATAATCAATGGGACACAGTAATACTAAGGTACAAAATCTTTCGGAAGGACGGAAGAGGTCATGCTGGTGGGGGAGTGGCACTATATGTGAAAGAAAGTGTAGAATCAAATGAAGTAAAAATCTTAAATGAACCAAACTGTACCACAGAATCTCTATGGAGAGTAATTCCATGCTTGAATAATAAGAACATAGCAGTAGGGATATATTACCGACCACCTGACCAGGATGGTGATAGTGACTGTGAAATGCTCAGGGAGATTAAAGAGGCTATTAAAATTAAAAACTCACTAATAATGGGGGATTTCAACTATCCCCATATTGACTGGGTGCATGTCACCTCAGGATGGGATGCAGAGATGGAAGTTTCTTGACACCTTAAATGACTGCTTCTTGGAGCAGCTGGTCCTGGAACCCACAAGAGGAGAGGCAATTCTTGATTTAATCCGAAATGGAGCACAAGATCAGGTCCAAGAGGTGAATATAGCTGGACCGCTTTGTAATAGTGACCGTAATATAATTAAATTTAACATCCCTGTGGCGGGGAAAACGCCACAGTGGCCCAACACTGTAGCATTTAATTTCAGAAAGGGGAACTACACAAAAATGAGGAGGTTAAAGAGAAACTAAGTGGTAGAGAGCCTGCAAGCTGTATGGAAACTTTTTAAAGACACCATAATAGAGGCTCAACTTAGATGTATACCCCAAATTAAAAAACATAGTAAGAGAACCAAAAAAATGCCACTGTGGCTAAACAAAGTAAGAGAACCAGTGAGAGGCAAAAAGGCATCCTTTAAAAAATGCAAGTTAAATCCTAGTGAGGAAAATAGAAAAGAGCATAAATAATGGCAAATGAAATGTAAACAAATATTTAGGAAGGCCAAAAAAGAATTTGAAGAACAGTTAGCCAAATACTCGAAAAGTAATAGCAACATGTTTTTTTTTAAGTACATCTGAAGCAGGAAGCCTGCTAAACAACCAGTGGACAATCGAGGTGCTAATGGAGCACACAAGGACGATAAAGCCATTGCGGAGAAACAAAATGAATTATTTGCATCGGTCTTCACAGCTGAGGATGTGAGGGAGAGTCCCAACCCTGAGCCATTCTTTTTAGGTGACAAATCTGAGGAACTGTCGCAGATTGAGTTGTCATTAGAGGAGGTTTTGGAACAAATTGATCAGTAATAAGTCACCAGGGCCAGATGGTATCACCCAAGAGTTCTGAAAGAACTCAGATGTGAAACTGCAGGACTACTAACTGTAGTCTGTAACCTATCATTTAAATCAGCTTCTATTCTAAGTGACTGGAGGATAGCCAATGTGACACCAAATTTAATATTCCAAGAATATTAAAGGAATTGGCACCTGAAATTGCAAGCCCATTAGTAAGAATTTTTAATGAATCTGTAAACTCAGGAATAGTACCGAATGATTGGAGAATTGCTAATATAGTTCCTATTTTTAAGAAAGGAAAAAAAAGTGATCCAGGTAACTACAGGCCAGTTAGTTTGACATCTATAGTATGCAAGGTCCTGGAAAAAATTTTGAAGGAGAAATTAGTTAAGGACATTGAAGTCAATGGTAAATGGGACAAAATACAACATGGTTTTACAAAAGGTAGGTCGTGCCAAACCAACCTAATCTCCTTTTTTGAAAAAGTAACAGATTTTTTAGATAAAGGAAATGCAGTGGATCTAATTTACCTAGATTTCAGTAAGGCATTTGATACCGTGCCACATGGGGAATTATTAGTTAAATTGGAGAAGATGGGGATCAATATGAACATCAGAAGGTGGATAAGGAATTGGTTAAAGGGGAGACTGCAACGGGTCCTACTGAAAGGCGAACTGTCAGGTTGGAGGGAGGTTACCAGTGGAGTTCCTCAGGGATCGGTTTTGGGACCAATCTTATTTAATCTTTTTGTTACTGACCTTGGCACAAAAAGTGGGAGTGTGCTAATAAAGTTTGCAGATGATACAAAGCTGGGAGGTATTGCCAATTCGGAGAAGGATCGGGATATTATACAGGAGGATCTGGATGACCTTGTAAACTGGAGTAATAGTAATAGGATGAAATTTAATAGTGAGAAGTGTAAGGTTATGCATTTAGGGATTAATAACAAGAATTTTAGTTATAAGTTGGGGACGCATCAATTAGAAGTAACGGAAGAGGAGAAGGACCTTGGAGTATTGGTTGATCATAGGATGACTATGAGCTGCCAATGTGATATGGCTGTGAAAAAAGCTAATGCGGTTTTGGGATGCATCAGGAGAGGCATTTCCAGTAGGGATAAGGAGGTTTTAGTACCGTTATACAAGGCACTGGTGAGACCTCACCTAGAATACTGTGTGCAGTTCTGGTCTCCCATGTTTAAAAAGAATGAATTCAAACTGGAGCAGGTACAGAGAAGGGCTACTAGGATGATCCGAGGAATAGAAAACTTGTCTTATGAAAGGAGACTTAAGGAGCTTGGCTTGTTTAGCCTAACTAAAAGAAGGTTGAGGGGAGATATGATTGCTCTCTATAAATATATCAGAGGGATAAATATAGGAGAGGGAGAGGAATTATTTAAGCTCAGCACCAATGTGGACACAAGAACAAATGGGTATAAACTGGCCACCAGGAAGTTTAGACTTGAAATCAGACGAAGGTTTTTAACCATCAGAGGAGTGAAGTTTTGGAATAACCTTCCAAGGGAAGCAGTGGGGGCAAAAGATCTATCTGGTTTTAAGATTCTACTCGATAAGTTTATGGAGGAGATGGTATGATGGGATAATGGGATTTTGGTAAGTAATTGATCTTTAAATATTCAGGGTAAATAGGCCAAATCCCCTGAGATGGGATATTAGATGGATGGGATCTGATTTACTATAGAAAATTCTTTCCTGGGTATCTGGCTGGTGAATCTTGCCCATGTGCTCAGGGTTTGGCTGATTGCCATGTTTGGGGTCGGGAGGGAGTTTTCCTCCAGGGCAGATTGGAGAGGCCCTGGAGGTTTTTTTGCCTTCCTCTGTAGCATGGGGCATGGTGACTGGAGGGAGGCTTCTCTGCTCCTTGAAGTTTTGAACCATGATTTGAGGACTTCAATAGCTCAGACATGGGTGAGGTTTTTCATAGGAGTGGTGGGTGACATTCTGTGGCCTGCGCTGTGCAGGAGGTCGGACTAGATGATCAGAGTGGTCCCTTCTGACCTTAGTATCTATGAATCTATGAATCTATTTTAAAAAGGGCTCCAGAGGTGATCTTGACAATTACAGGCCGGTAAGCCTGACTTCAGTACCAGGCAAACTGATTGAAACTGTAGTAAAGAACAAAATTGTCGGACACATAGGTAAACATAATTTGTTGGGGAAGAGTCAACATGGTTTTTGTAAAGAGAAATCATGCCTCTCCAATCTACTAGAATTCTTTGAGGGGGTCAACAAGCATGTGGGCAAGGGGGATCCAGTGGATAGAGTGATTTAGATTTTCAGAAAGCTTTTGACAAGGTCCCTCACCAAAGGCTCTTAAGCAAAGTAAGCTGTCATGGGATAAGAGGGAAGGTCCTTTCATGGATCAGTAACTGGTTAAAAGATAGGAAAGAAAGGGTAGGAATAAATGGTCAGTTTTCAGAACGGAGAGAGGTAAATAGTGATGTCCCCCAGGGGTCCGTACTGGGCCCAGTCCTATTCAACATATTCATACATGACCTGGAAAAAGGGGTAAACAGCGAGGTGGCAAAATTTGCAGATGATACAAAACTACTCAAGATAGTCAAGTCCCAAGCAGACTGTGAAGAGCAACAAAAGGATCTCACAAAACTGGGTGACGGGGCAACAAAATGACAGATGAAATTCAATGTTGATAAATGCAAAGTAATGCAAATTAGAAAACATAATCCCAACTACACATATAAAATGATGGGGTCTAAATTAGCTGTTACCACTCAAGAAAGATCTTGGAGTCATTGTGGGTAGTTCTCTGAAAACATCCACTCAGTGTGCAGCGGCCGTCAAAAAAGTGAACAATGTTGGGACTCATTAAGAAAGGGATAGATAGTAAGACAGAAAATAACATATTGCCTCTGTATAAATCCATGGTACACCCTCATCTTGAATACTGCGTCCAGATGTGGTCGCCCCATCTCAGAAAAGATATATTGGACTTGGAAAAGGTTCAGAAAAGAGCAACAAATATGAAAAGGGGTCTGGAACAGCTGCCGTATGAGGAGAGATTAATAAAACTGTGACTTTTCAGCTTGGAAAATAGGCGACTAAGGGGGGATATGATAGAGATCTATAAAATCATGACTGGGGTGGAGAAAGTAAATAAGGAAGTGTTATTTACTCCTTCTCACAACACAAGATTGAGGGGTCATCAAATGAAATTAATAGGCAGCACGTTTAAAACAAACAAAAGGAAATTTTTTTCACCCACGCACCTGTGCCAGAAGATGTTGTGAAGGCCAAGACTATAACAGGGTTCAAAAAAAGTACTAGATAAGTTCATGGAGGATCAGTCCATCAATGGCTATTAGCCAGAATGGGCAGGGTTGGTGTCCCTAGGCTCTGTTTGCCAGGAGCTGGGAATGGGCGACAGGGGATGGATCACTGGATGATTCCCTGTTCTGTTCATTCCCTCTGGGGCACCTGGCACTGTCCATTGTCAGAAGACGGGAGACTGGGCTAGATGGACCTTTGGTCTGACCGAGTATGGCTGTTCTTATGTTCCTCCGAATCCTCCCAGGACCAGTTGTGGGGTGCGCCGATGACTGGGGCAGCAGTCTAGGGAGCCCTGGAGAAGGAAAGAGTGGTTTCACTGGTGGTTCCTTGGCCAGTGGCATTGTTTTCATCCTTAGTGTATCATGGCTAGGCTGAGCCCGCCAGGCTTCGGCGCTCAGCACCCCGGTGATAGGGCTGGTGAAGAACCTTCACGGGACAGCGAGATCTGAGGCTGGGCTGCTGATCTCCTGCTACTCCCAGCCCCTTGTGCTGCCATGTTGGCCAGTACCTCTATGTTGAAGCAGGGAGCACAGCTCCTAACTTCCCGAGCAGTGCGTGCCATGCATCCTGCTGCCAGTAGCCAGATATGGGGCAGGAGCTCCCCACTGCTGTCCTGAACAGACTGCTTGAGGCTAGCCCTCACAGCTTAGGAGACCCCTGTGACCTGGAGCTCCGGATGATGGCTGAGCTCCTTGGCCTGATCTCTCTGTGGCTGTTTTGTGGAGGCAGGGCACAAACGCACAGGGCCATGGGCTGTGTCCCTGCTGGTTGACGTGCCCTAGCCACTCTGCAGTGTAAGCTGCGCTTCCCTTGTGTGGCAGTGAGGAGAGATGGTGGGTCCCTCAGTAGCGCAGGATTAACCCTGGTCTGGGATGTGCCCTGGTGTCTGCCTGCTGTGGGAATATGACCCTTTGCAGGCAATCTCTGCATCTCTCCAGGAGACAGCTGCCTACCACCCCTTAGCACTGTGCTCAGGCACTAGGTCTGTGCTGACTGCGGGGCGAGCGCCCCAGCCTGCAGCTCCATGGCAGTATTCACCAGGTGCCAGCCCCTCTTATCAGGCATCACAGGAGATCACAGCCCACATCTTGCTGTGGAGTGGGGGTGGGGAGAGCCTGAGGCTCTGTCTTCCCTTGCTGGGAGTTTGAGTAACAGCCGTGTTAGTCTGTATTCGCAAAAAGAAAAGGAGGACTTGTGGCACCTTAGAGACTAACAAATTTATTTGAGCATAAGCTTTCGTGAGCTACAGCTCACTTCATCCGATGCATTTGGTGGAAAATACAGAGGGGAGATTGATACACACACACAGAGAACATGAAACAATGGGTGTTACCATACACACTGTAAGGAGAGTGATCACTTAAGATGAGCCATCACCAGCAGCGGGGGGGGGGGGGAGGAAAACCTTTCATGGTGACAAGCTGCTGGAAAGAGGCAGCAGAAGGTCACCACCAAGGTAGTGGTCTATTTTTAGCCCCTAGTTCAACCTCTGTGCTCCTTCCTTTGCTTTCTGCTCTGCAGCTGCCAAGGTGGTGCTGATTGTGGACGGGGAAGGGGGGTTGTCAGCTCAGTGCTGGCTGCTCTGACGACAGCCAGGGCTCAGCCAAGTGGCTGGTCTCCAGGCAGCCCCGAGGGAGAGCATGGAACCCTTGACTTTTACTCCGAGTCCTCGTCAGCCCCCTGCTGCCGCTCACAGAGCGGGGAATTTTTGGGGCTTGGATCTGAGGGTGCTGTGGGGAGGAGGAAGTTGTCCCCTACCTGGGGCAGAGTCTGCTGGGTCTTGTGAGCCTTCCCTGAGAGCAATGGCTAAGCAGAGTTTGCATGCAGGGGGTGTGTGCCCTGGATCCCGAGCCTGGAGCCCAATGAAGAGCATGCCAGGGGGCGTGACATAGACCATGCTGTGGGCTGCCACAGCCCTTGGCATTTTCTCCAGGGATACTGCCCCAAGAGCTATCCCAGGCTGGAGCTCCAGCAAGTTCTGCCCAGGCCCTGCCAGCCCCTGGAGGGGCTGTGTTGGTGAATCTCCAACAGATCCCTCCTAACCCTGGGGAGACAGTTAAGGGATCCCAGGATGTCAGTGCTGTTGGACCCAGAGGTGGGCTACCGCCTCCTCTCTGAGGTGTGGTTTGTTTCTACCCTCCTAGGACGATATCCTGTCCTTCGAGCCCGACAAGCAGGCCGTGTACCAGCAGGTTTACCGGCCTGTCTACTTCCAGCTGGTGGACGTGCTGCTGCACAAAGCCCAGTTTCCCTCTGATGAGGAGTACGGGTTCTGGTCCTCGGATGAGAAGGAGCAGTTCCGGATCTACAGGTAGGCTGGGGCCGTGCCCTGGAGGGTGCCAATGCCCCTCCCTGCTTGGAATCGTCTCCCCTGGGGGTGACAGGAGGAGAGCAGGCTGTCCTGTGCCCCTAGGGGCGGTGTGCATGTCAGGCAGCAGGTGGCATGGGATAACCGCCTATCTGGCGGGGTGGCCTGACCTCTCCAGAAAATGCAGAGCCCCCCGGAGATCCCTGTGGATGGTCAGTGGGCACTTTGCTTCCTCGGCGAGGAGTGCAGCGTGAACCTCTCTGGGGGCACGAATGGCTGTCTTGGGGAAGGGGTTGCGGGGGCGGGTTGGGGTTTGGAGCTGACTTTGGGGTGCTGACGGCTCAGAGCGCCTCCGAAAGCGGCTGGGAGAGGGTAGAGCAGTCTATGACGGGAGGGGCAGTGCTCAGCGGTGTGATTCAGGTGGGTGGAGGCACTGCCCCCCTTCTCCCCTGCCAGGGACCCAGAGGGCAGAGCTCTTTGGGTGGGGGATGCTGCCAACAAAGAGCCGGGGGAAGGTGGGCAGCGCTTGGTGACTCCCATGGAGGCTTCCCTCCCCCAGGGTGGACATCTCCGACACCCTGATGTATGTGTACGAGATGCTGGGAGCGGAGCTGCTGAGCAGCCTCTATGACAAGCTTGGCCGCCTCCTCACCAGCACAGAGCAGCCGTCCTCGTGGCAGGTAAGCGAGGAGCCGCGCTGGCCCCTGGGGCCTGGGTCCCCCTCTTTGGGCAGGGCTTGGCACGGGAAGGGAGAACAAAAACACCAGCCTGCGTGGGGACCGAACAGCTGAAGCCGTTGCCCCCAGGCGTGTGCTGGGGGACATCCGGAAGGGTGCCCGGTGCCTCGTCTGTAGGCTCACCATAAACTAGTTAGGCAGCGTCAGGGCTGCAGCATGGAATCCGAGGGAGGGCCAGGGCGCTGCTGTGCGCTCATCCACACGCATCTCCTCCCCTTGGCCGCCCGGTCAGCCCGCGAGCTCCGTCAGTCGCACCTCCTTCATCGCCGTCAGCCGGCGGGAGTGCTGATTTGCAGCCCAGCCACTGCCAGCACTCAGCAGCTGATGGCTGCAGCCTCCCTGGGCGGGCTGCCCCTGCTGCCAGACTGTGTCCCACCTTCCCGTCTGGTGGTCAGTGTCCGTCCGGAGGGACTGCAGGCAAGTGGCCAGGCCCCTGCTCGGGCATACAACAGCGACGTGGAGCGAGCAATGGCTCTGAATCACGCACCCAGGGGCCCAGACGTGCCCTCAGTTACCATGTTTCTGTCCTGATGGACACAATGTGGATATTGTCAGGGGACAGAGTGCCCTGGAGGCTTGAGCAGCTGGGAAGGAGGTAGTGGGGCTTTTGGCTTGTGGGGTCAGCTGGCTGTTTCTGCTAAAGGGGTGTTGGCACTGAAGGTCCCATCTCTCCAGGGTTGACTATGTGCCCTAATGCAGTGAGAAGGTTAGTGTGTAGGTGGGCGCCAAGGGAAAACACCATGGCCCACCTACACACTAAGCTTCTCACTACATTAGGGCACATAGTCAACCCTGGAGAGATGGGACCTTCAGTGGTAAAACCCCTTTAGCAGAAACAGCCAGCTGACCCCACAAGCCAAGAAGGCAGCATTCTTCCTAGGGAGAACACTGGGGACTCTGCTTTTCACAGCCTAGCAGCCCTGCAGCCCCCTTCTAGCTCAGCCCTGCGTTCCCCCTCCCCCCACAGCTCTGCTGGTGCCTCTCCCTCCCTGCACGCAGCCCCCTGCTAGCCCAGCCCTGGGCTCCCCCACAGCTCTGCCAGTGCCCTTCACTCCAGACCCACAGCCCCAGGCTCCCCCACAGCTCTGCCTTTGTCCCTCACTCCTGACCCACAGCCCCCTGCTAGCCCAGCCCTGGGCTCCCTGTTCTCCCCCTCCTCACTTGCAGACAGTGAAACCAGGAGTCCTTTTGCCCATGGGGGTAACTGTTTAACCCTCTGGCTGAAATTCACTCACCAAGCCCCAGCAGCGTGCAAAGGAGCTGGAAGGTGCTGCAGATCTCAGCACAGGTGGGGATGCCCTGTCCCTGTGTTCCCAGGACTGGAACCTGAGCAGCTGGAACCTGGGTGGGGTGCTCCTAGGAGTGGGGCAGGGCTCTGACTTGGTGTGTGTGTCTGCCCTGGTAGCACACGGAAGCCTTACTCTATGGGTTCCAGTCCATCGCAGAGACCATAGACGTGAACTACTCTGACGTGGTGCCGGGTCTGATTGGCCTCATCCCCCGGATCAGTATCAGCAACGTGCAGCTGGCCGACACTGTCATGTTCACCATCGGTGAGATGTCTGAAGGGGAGGGCTGCATTGCCGGGGGCTAGGGGAGGGGGGGCGCCCTGCAGAGGAGCTGACCCCTTCCCTCTTCTCCTACTTCCAGGCTCCAGCTGCTAGGCCCTGCTTCCTCCTCCCCATTGGCAGCACTTCATGGTGGAGCCGCTCGCAGCATTGTGCCTTGAGTGCCACAAGCCACTGGCTGCAGGGCCAGGCCTTCTGCTGCCTTGACACTGAGCGTCTCCCCTACCCCTGCCCCGCCCACCTGCCTTTTTGGGGAGCAGGGCTGGGATCTGGCAGGGCTCTCCTGGGGAAAGAGGCTGAGCTGCTTGTTGCAGTGAGAGGCACAGAGCGGGATGAGTGTCCTGCAGCACGATGGCGCCACCCTGCAATCTGACCCTGCCTCCCATCCGCTGTGTGCAGGAGCCCTGTCCGAGTGGCTGGCTGACCACCCCGTCATGATCAACAACGTGTTGCCCCTGGTGCTCCAGGCCTTGGGCAACCCAGAACTCTCCATCTCCAGCGTCTCCACCCTGAAGAAGATCTGCCGGGAGTGCAAGTACGACCTGCCCCCCTACGCCGCCAACATCGTTGCTGTGTCCCAGGTAAGATGTAGGTGTGGCCCGGCAGCGAGCGGGAGCCTGGAGCGCGCTGGGATGGAGCCCGTCCTTGTTCTCCTGGGCCAGGCCAGAATCTGGGGGCAGGAGGGGGTGGAGCTGCCTAGCATAGGTCCAGGTCCCCTGCACTGGCCCAGGGTGCAAGGGCAGCGCTGGGCCATGGAGCAGAAGTGGGCAGCAGCATAGTACTGGGGAAGCGACTTGCCAGGCCACTGAGCAAGTGACACGAGCGTGGGGGCTGGACTGCACTGAATTCAGCTTGGGCCTGTCGGTGCTGCATTCAGTGGGGACTGTTCTCCACGCCACGAGGAGGGGCCCTGCCCACCCAGAGGGCTGCTTCCTGGGCCCTGAAGGAGGCACCTATCAGGGAAGCCCAGCCCTCCTTAAGCTGCTGCTGAGCTCCCTTCTGCAGTGCCACTGTGGGGTGTTCCCTGGGGCCTGCTCAGTGCCAGAGATCAGCCGCTCTGTGCACTAAAGATCTAGGAGCAAAGAGTGAGTTCCTTTGCTCCTCGTCCAGCCTTATGCCCTGCCCAGCTCTTCCAGGGCTGTGCCCTACCTGTGAGCAGAAAATGGCAGGTAGAGGCCAGGAGCTCACAGGAGCCCTGTCCTGGCTGTTAGAAACCAAGGAAGGCCCCACCCCTAGAGCCCAGGGCTCACTCTGCTCTGGCGCCCCGGGGCCGGCACTCGGAGCACAGACTGGTGCACACCTAGCATCAGCACTTCCCCCCTCGGGAGAGCTGTGAGACTGGGGGGTGGCTTGTGTTGTCCAGCCACATAACTGGGCCACAGCACAGGGTCAGGTGCAGCGGGAAAGCTCCGAGTGCCCAGATCGGCTGCTGACCTTCCTCTGGGACTTGGACTGATAGGGCCAGCAGGTGCGAGTCCCTGGGGCTCCAGAGTTTGGCCCGGTTCAGCCCAACAGCCGGGGCCAGGGTAAATTGTTTTGGGTCTGGTGGGAGATTTTGGTGAGATGCACAGCAGGTTCTGTGCACTCCTGCGGAGCCTGCAGCTGGTCTGGTCTGGTCGACAAGTTGGTGTTCAGGTGGCACCAAGTGAAGTGGGGGTCTGGGCCCTGCCATCCTGCAGTGCTCTGACCCAACCCTGGGGCTCCCCAGCACCCGTCACTGCACAGGGGAACGGAATCAGCCGGAGAGCCCCTGTCCTGGCTCAGGAGGCTCTGCCGGGGAAAGAGGGATGGATTTAACTCCTCCTCCTCCTGCTGGTTGTGAGGGGGCCCCACCAGCACTCGGGTGCATGAAGAGCCACGCGCCGTACCCATCTGCCAGGCGGCACAGAGTTGAATTTGGTCAGCAGTTGTAACTTGCCCTCCCCTGGCAAGGAGGGAGGGCACCCCTGAGATTCAGACTCTCTCTTTCTCTTCCCCCCCCTTCCCCCAGGACGTATTAATGAAGCAGATCCACAAGGTAAGGCATGCTCCTTCCCCTCTTCGGTAATGCCACCAGGCTCACCCAGGGGCCCTGCTCCCACGGCACAGCTCAGCATCCTGGCAAGGCAGAGCGGGACAGAGACCTGGATGGGGAAAGCCCAAGGCAGTCGTGGGAAAGCATGGTCCAAAGGGCGACCTTATGGTTGCCTCGGTGGCACAGCTCTTGTCTCCAGGCTGCCTCCCTTGCTTCACCTGGAAGCAAATGGCATTGCAGAAAGGGACTCGGTGCGACACAGGGGCCAGCCTGGAATGGGCCTCACAGTTCCCCTGACCTTAGCATCTGTGATGGCTCCCTGCCGCTCTGGGGGCTGCCCACCAGCCGCCCCTGGCCAGAGTGGATGGCAGGTCTCTACCTCTGTCCAGACAGGAATCTCTCCACGTAGCCCATTCAGCAGGAGAGGGTCCTTTCAAGCAGGCAGGCAGAGGGCAGATGTCACCCTAGAGATGAGTTAGCAGAGACAGGTGGCAGCCAGAGCATGATTCTTGTTCTTTGGGACATGGACATGGACATGGCTGTCCCTCTACCCAGCTCGGGGCAGGTACCCCTAGTATACTCTTGTCGGTGCTGGGTCTCTCAGTCCCGGCAGGGTGCTGCAGCACATCAGAGTTCCCTGGCCTCTCCCCAGGCCCAGAGCTCTTAGCAAAGTGCTGGCCACAGTGTGTGCTCAGGGCAGGGGCTTGAAGGTGACAGGCTGGGCCATGACCTGTCCCCCAAATCTTCTCCCCAGACTAGTCAGTGCATGTGGCTGATGCAGGCTCTGGGCTTCCTGCTCTCAGCGCTGCAAGTGGAGGAGATCCTGAAGAACCTGCATTCTCTCATCACTCCCTACATCCAGCAGCTGGAGAAGCTGGCTGACGAAACAGTGAGTCTCCAGCCCCTGGGGTTCCTCCTCTCTGGCCAGTTCTGCCACTGCTCTTAGCCCTGCCCAGCCCAGCCCCACTCCTAGCTCGGCTGGCTGAGGCTCCCTTTGGAGGGAGGAGCTGCTGAACAAAAGGTGCTTTTCCTCCCGGCATAGCCCCCGGTCAGACCCAGAGACGCGGGGCCCTCGCCATGGGGTGCAGGTTGCCTTTGCTGCCCTCTCTGCCCCAGTGGATCTGCAAGCCTCCATCCTGTGCACCAGAGACTCCGAAATCTCATGGGCAGCAGTTCCCTGGCCCCTCGGGGTCGTGTCATGGGGCAGACTGGCATGACAGGCTGCATGTTAGCTCTGCCACCTGGCCTGGCTCACAGCAAGCGTCCATGATGGCTCTCTCCCTGCCTCCTGCTGCTGCCAACAGCTGGGACTTTGCTCCATCCAGGGGAAGCAGGTGGGACTCCTCGAAATCACTGGGGCTCCTCAGCTGGGAGTTGTGCTGGTGGAAGGGTGTGGCGGGGTGAAGGTGGGGGGTGCATTGGCCCTTGACCAGGTGTGGGGAGTGACTTGGGTGGGGCTGTCTGCGGGAATCCCAGTGCGGTTCTGGGCTGGGAGAGGCTCCATCCAACGTGTGGGCAACCTAGGGCTGATGGCTTTGCTTCCCCTGCCAGCCCAATCCCTCCAACAAACTGGCCATCATCCACATCCTGGGCCTGCTCTCCAACCTCTTCACCACACTGGACATCAGCCACCATGACGACGACCACGAGAGCACAGAGGTCAAGAAGCTGCCAGTGCCGCAGGGACCCAACCCGGTAGGTACAGCAGATGTTGGGCTCCAACACTTCCCCACCCTCCCTTTGTAACAGGCTCTGAGCAAAGAGCAGCCCTGCTGGGGCTGTCTCACTGCCACCTTCACCAGCCCACAGAGCAGCTGGCCTGCAGCCCAGCCAGAGCCACCCCGCTGGCTGGCTGCGTGAGGCTGGTACAGCCAGGCAATGGAGAGGCAGCTAACACAAGTCATGTCTTTTGGATGATGGTGCTGGGGAACCCAGCTGCGCTGCTTTCCTCGCCTCTCCTGCCTTGCTGAGTGCAGTGGGCTTTAGCAGGATCCTCGCTGGCTGCTCTGGCTGGTGGCTGCATTGTGGGTTACCCATCTGGTGGGGGAGGCGTCTGTCTGGTGTGGAGGAGGGAAGGGTGTTGCAGTCTCTGAATGCGCAAGGGTTTGGGTCTTGGCCTTGTTTAACACCCACTATCCACACGAATCCCAGAAGTGGGCAGAGCCCTATCCGTGACAGGAGACTCCGGTAGGGCAGCTGGGTGCGGTATAGCCGAGTGACTGGGCTGTCCCCTCTCTTCCCTGGCAGGTGGTGGTGGTTCTGCAGCAAGTCTTCCAGCTCATCCAGAAGGTTCTGAGCAAGTGGCTGAACGATGCTCAGGTGGTGGAGGTAACTGGCACCTGCTGGGTCAGACTGATGTGCCGCAGTGCAGCCTCACCCAGAGAGGGCAGTCCGATCGGCAGGGATGGGCAGGGCACTGGGTGACACCACTGGCCACCTGCTGTGGGCAGAGCCTTTCTGTTCAGCAGATTGAGGGGCACCGACAGAGCTGGGGGAACCCTGGACAGGGATAGCAGTGGGCTGCGGATCGGGAGTTGCTGGCAGAGCTGTGCAGGGGGGCCAGGGCTGGGATAGCAGGGGTTGCGGGTCGGGAGTGAGGGGCATCGGCAGAGCTGTGTGTGGGAGCCCAGGGCTGGGATAGCTGGGGTTGCGGGTCGGGAGTGAGGGGCACTGGATGAGCTGTGACTAGGATCCTGGGTGGAGGGAGGGAGGTGCATTGCCAGTTAAGTTAATCTGCACAATGCAGCATGGTTCTCGGTCTGGCTAGTCTCTGAGCCCGTAATGCCGGCTCCTTCCCTCCCACTGTACCAGTTCTGCCCTGTGTGGTGCTGGGTGTGTGCTTTGACGTGTGACTCACAAGGCCCCTCCTGTCTCTGCAGTCCGTCTGCGCCATCTTTGAGAAGTCCGTGAAGACCCTGCTTGACGACTTTGCCCCCATGGTTCCCCAGCTGTGTGAGATGCTGGGTCAGATGTACAGCACCATCCCCCAAGCGTCTGCGCTGGACCTCACTCGGCAGGTACGTGTCAGTGCTGCCCGGCCACAACGTGTGCCAGGCACTGGGATTTCAGATCTGGGGCCAGAACCCCACTTACTATTTTTGCTGGCTTGACCTGTTCGCTTCTCACCAGTTGCCTCTCTTGCTCCTGCTGCGCGAGAGGGCATCCCATGCAGGCCTTATGATCCAGCCCTGCTGCTGGGGCTGATCCCCCGACCTAGGAGAGCAGTCTGTGTTGTAGAGGTGACCCCACAGCTGCTCCCTTGGCCTCCAGCTCCCTATAAGTGGGGAAGGGCAGGGGTCTCTCTGCCTGACCAATCTGGAAGCAGGCAGGGCATTGCTTTGTGTGCTGGGCTAGAGCGCCTGCCGCTGGCATGCCCCTGCAGCGCACGTGCTGGGGACAAAGCAAGGCCTGCAGCTGGGCTTGCAGCTCCATCTAGACTCCCTGCAGCCCTGGGTGGGTCATAGGCCACCCATAGCTTCCATTCCTCTCTCTTTTCCAGCTGGTTCACATCTTTGCTCACGAACCTGCCCACTTCCCTCCCATCAAAGCCCTCTTCCTGCTCGTCACCTCCGTCACACTCACCCTCTTTCAGCAAGGTACGTGTACAAACTCTCCCTCCTGCTGGGGGCCTGATCAGCCTGTTAGTGCATGGGCTCTCGGGTGTCTTCCCAGGAACGGCCATTTTCACTCCTAGCGGAGCTCATGGGGCCCCCTCTGCTCCTGGGAGGCGGGTCCCTTCCCCTCCGGCCCAGTGGAAGTGACAGACGTCTCCTCCCCCCAGTACAGAACTGTGAGTTCAGCTCACAGCCCAGCCCCATGCAAGCGGCTGAAAGCACGTCCCAGGGGGCTGGTATACCTCTCAGTCCAGGTTTGGCGGTGCCCTGCAGTGGGGAGCGGCCCCGCTGGCAGTTCTAGCTGTGCCTGGGCTGCTCTCATGGGATGTGGAGCGCTGGCTGGCATCAAAGGGTTAATGTAAAGCTGGTATTGGGGTGGTTTTCACAGGCCAGTGGCGTTCTAGTCACCCCGGCACCCAGCAGGTGCAGGAGCAGACAGGGACATCCCTCTTCAAAGCTCCTGCTCAGCCCGGAGCTGAGCTCTCAGGAGTTCTGCTCCCCTGGGGTGTGGTGGAGCTGGGAGCTCTGGAGCAGCCTCTCCCACTGGTGGAACCGGGTGCACGGGCCCCCTGGCCTCTCGGACCATGTCAGCTGTGCTGTTCACTGCCCCCAAACAGGTCTGGGGACATGCAGCCAGCCCCGCACTGGGGCAAGGCAACGGCCTTCCCCGGCGTTGTGTGTCCCGAGCCCTCGGGGGCTTGCTGGGGTGAGGGCCCTGTACTAATGACGTAGTTCTGGGTCTCTGTGAAACGGCTGGGCCTGCTCCCCTGGAAGTCTGTGCAGAACTCTGCTGATGTCAGTGGGAGCAGCTTGGGGGGAGAGGGGGTGTCTATTTCCAGTAGAAGCTCTTGGCCCAGGGCAGCAATGGTCCTGGCTCTGAGGAGTAGTGGGTAGAGAGCCTCACTCGTTTCAAAAGGCTGGGAAATGAGCATGGTCCAAAGTTGCCGAACCAGCACCAGGGGAGACCTCCTGCCCGAGTGCAGCTCAGCACCCCCTGGCCATGGGGGCTTCACCCCCTTCAGGAGCTGGGGACCCTGTTCTGTGGCAATCAGCCCTGAGCCGAGTAAGTGGATTCTGTGTGTGCGTGCTGGCTGGGCCTGCACAGGGAGCTGGATTGAATGCCTGACCCGTGTTAGTTAAGAGAAGCTTGTGTAGAATCAGAGGCCAGGTGGCCGTGCCGTGGAGTTCTTGAAGCTGAGAGCGCAAGCACAGAAGGGACGTGGGGAGCCAGATCTCGGCTTCCTGCACGCAAAGTGGATCACAAAACCAGCCGAGCGTCTGGGGAGCAGGGCCGGGGAGGGTGGCTGTGCCAGCGATTCCGGTGGCTCGGGAGCCTGAGCCCCCTCCTAGCCTGTTGAGCATTTGCTGAGGTTTGTCATTTATTTGCAGTTATTTTTCAGGACCGAATGGTTTTGCAGACGCCTGTTCAGTCCCCCAATGCAAACACTCTAATTCTCCTCGTGGAGATGGTGCCCAGCTAGTCCCCTCGCTCCTCCTCCTCCTCCTCCTCTCCAAGACACGAAGAGCTCCTCCTGGGCGCTTGGCCGCAGTCCCCAGGGGCTTCGGACCCTTTCCTTTGCGGTTTCTTTTTGTTCTTGGGTTCTCCAGTTTCATGATTTTTGTATGTTTTGTTTCTTTAACTTGCTTCAAGCTGCTCATGTCCCTCCCTCCTCCCCCCTCGCACCTGTCCCCCCCACACTCCTGTTTTCACTTGTAAATTCTTTCCGTATCACATAACTATATGATGTTGAGTTGCTGTTTGTATGATTTTCTCTTAAGTTACATCTTTATTATATTTTTAGGGCCCAGGGATCATCCTGATATTGTTGATTCATTTATGCAACTCCTGGCACAGGTGTGTTTTAGTTTCTTATTCATTCACTTTCTGTTCTCTCTCTTTCTCTTATTTAATTCAATTTAAACCTATTTTTAGCTTTCTGTTGACAACGTTTTTTTCCTTTTAGTTGAATATCGAGTTTCTCCATCTGTTTCCGTGGAAGTTGAAAACAAAACATTCTCCTTTAGTTCTGGGTTTGCGCCATCCCCCAGGCAGTGCCCTGCTCTGCAGGAGCCTCAGAGCTGCCACCTCCCGGCAAAATGCAGGGGGGGCGGCCGGAGCCAGGACGGGATACCTCGTGCTGCTCCGAGCTCAGACTTGTTCTAAAGAAAACTAGAGCGTGTCCCACTCCTCCAGCTGCCTCTCTGCCACGTGGGAGGTTCCCTGGAGCCGAGTCCAGCCTAGCTAGATGGCTCTCTCGTTGGGAGCAGCGCCCCCAACCATTGCAGCGTGGCCCCAAACTGCCCTTTAGTGAGGCAGTCTCTCTCCAAGCCTGCAGGGGGAGCAGCATCTGGGGTTCAATCTGGAGCCATCTGGTGATGGGAGCAAGATGTCTGTGTTGGCAGCTGGGCGTCAGTCAGTCTGTCTGTCCTGTGGCTCCAGGGAGCCTCTTCTGCCACCTGGTGTCCGGATCGGGGAGAGCCCTGCACTTGTCCTGTGCCGCCCACCCGCCGCCTGCTCTCACGCTGGGGCACTGGCTCGGGGATGCTGAGACCCGAGCCCAGGGTGGTGCTGGAAATGCAGTTTCTGAGGGCAGGCCCTGAAGCCGCATGGGGGATGCTGCCTGGCCGTTTGGCACAGGAGCAGATGGGGCGGAGACAGGGCGGTCTGTCCCAGGGACAGCAGAGTTGGTGTCTGCAGGTCTCTGACACAACATGCGCTGGCCGACCCTCTTCAGGTCTCTGGGCTTGGTGCCTTTCTCTTGGCTGCCGAGTCTCGAGGTGAGGGCAGGCTCCTGCCCGCCGGAGGCTGGCCGTACAGGGCTTTGAGAGCTCCGGCTCTGCCGCGTGGCAGCATGAAAGGCCACTGCGCCTGGAGCCTGCTTTGCCAGAGGCAGCACCGGCTGCCGTCACAAGGGGCACTGTCCAAGCCAGCCCAGCTGTCAGAGCGCCCATGGTTTGGAGGGGCTGGAGCGCAGGAGTCTGTGTTATGCTGATGTGTATATACACCTCTCGGGGGAGACAGAATGCTGGCACCTCGCCCCAACCTGGGAGCCAGCTTCCCAAAGGGAACATCTAACACCCTCACTAGGAATGGGGCAGCCTCTGCGTGCAATGCTGTGTGCAGCTCCTGCCTCCCAGGGCCGGGGGACCTCTCCCCAGGGCCTGGAATTGACCTGGGCCTTGCCCTCATGGTGGGTTTGAAGAAACCCCACCAAGGAGCTGGCACGCTGCTCTCCTCAGTAACGAAATGGCCAGGCCCTTTGATGTGTGCCTGCACTGCCAGGAGCCGTGCAGGTGCCTCAGACAGGGCCGGGCCTCTCTGGACTGATGGGTGGAGCAGCCTCCTGACTGGATCGGCTGGATCCCAGCTTCCGGGCCCTACAGACATGGTGGCCATGGGCTGGCCTAGGCAGTCGGTGGGGTAGGGTTGGGCTGGACGCAGTTGCGATGAGCGGGCCCCACGGCCCGCTGCTACACAGGCTGAGTCGTGTGTGGGTCCAGCCTCGCTGGCTCGCTTGCTGTGGCCATGTCTGCCATTGGGAGCGGATCGAGACTGCACCTGCTGCTCCAGGAGAGCCAGGCTGGTCAGCGAGTCACAACCCCTAGTCCCCAGGCCAGGGCCGCCAGGCTCCAGTGCGTGGTGCCTGGGACCAGCTGCTTCCTCCAGTCTGATGTTCTTACAGGTGCTCTGTCTGCCTGCATAGTGATGCACCAGCGCATGTGTCTGGGCCCCACAAACCCGCGTGGCTGGAGCACACACTGCAGTGGGCTGTAGATACAGGTACGTCTGTCCTGCGCTGCTCCTCACTGAGCGCCACTCCCTCCTCTTGCGCTCTCTAGCATAGAACAATACAAGCCCAGTCACCACTTGGCTCTTGTTTTCCAGCTGTGCGGCTCCTCCCAGCCTCTGCCCTAGCTGCTGTACCCTGCGGCCAGCAAGAGCACGGGGCAGCAGGGCCTGGGATCTCGAGTGCAGCGTGGAGGGGAGTGGGGTGGGGACCTTGTGCTAGAGCCTCGGCCAGTGCCCTTCTACCTTTGAAATGTGCCCAGTTCTTTCAAGTGCAGAACTGGCTGGTGCTGGAACGGGGCAGTTAGTACGGGGGTCGTCCTGGCAGCCCTCCTGAGCTCTTCCTAGCATTCCCGGCTACCAGTTTCCTGCCAACTTCCTGCCCGCCCTGGCTTTCCCCTGTAGATTGTCCAGCTGCCCCCTCTAGTGGGTGGAGCTGGCAAGGGAGTGGGCGTTGAATTATCTTGCATTTCACAGATTCGCTTTGCCTGACATTGGTGTAATGAAAACTAATATATAAATTTGGTGTTTTGAAACTCAGCCTTCTGACCCCAGCCTACTTCTACCCACCTGACGCAAGAGGGACTTACCAGGGGCTGGTCGCTTCCCACTGAAATCCATAACAGTCATGAGACCATTGCAGTGTCTTGAAAATGTCGAGTCTCCTCTGAGCCCTCCCAAGCTGCCGTGACCCCTCCTCTGTGCAGGGTTGCAGCAAAGGTGCAGCCTGGCTCCTCCGCCCATCCTGGATAATGCCACACCCGCTGGCCTCTGAAGACCGGAATGAGCAAGCAGGTTTCTCTAGGCATTGCCCCCCCCCCCAGAACTTGGTGGATGCCCATGCGCCCAGCCTTCCTGCCCCCAGGAGCACAGCTGGCAGCTGGCACAGTGTCTCTTTCTCCTGGGAACATCCCTCTCCTGCCTGCCCCAGCATCTCTGTCAGTGGAGGGAAGGACTCTGCACCAGGGGTGGCTGTTAGGGTCAGGTGGGAGATGCAGCGACTGCACCCCACCCCTCCCAAAGCCAGCCTCTGCCTCAAGCATCTGTTGGATGCTCATCATCCCCCTGCCCTTCCTCGCCCCTCTCTGGCAGCCCCATGCATCCCCCTCTGGGACGGCAGCCTCTCCATGGGGCACAGTGTTTCTCCGCCACACGTTATGGCTGAAGGCCACATGTTTTAATGCAGTCTCCCAAGCCCTTCCGGCTTGTGCTAGCCGTAGCTGCCACATCTTCTCTGGCCACCTTTTTCTCTAGACAAACTCTGAGGAATTGCCTTGTGCAGAGGAAAGCAAAATCTCCTCCTCCTGAGGACTCTGATTCCAGGAGCTGGTCTGACGACGTGGGCCTGGACGGCCTCACTCACCGCATTCAAGTGCAGCCAATTTCTGATGGAGAATCCACCATTGCCTTGGTACTTTGGTCCAGCAGTTAATCACCTTCCCCATTCGAAACCTGGGCCTGATCTCTGATTGAATTTGTCTGGCTTCAGCTTCCAGCCCTGGGTCCTTGGTCAGCCTTTCTCTGCTTGGTTCAAGAGCCCTTCAGTACCTGGGATTTTCTCCCCAGGAAAGTACCTGCAGATAGTTGTCAGGTCAACCCTCAGCCTTTGTTTTGATAAACTGAACAGACCGAGCTCTTTAAATCTCTCACTGTCAGGTATTTCTTCCAGCCCTCCAAACAATTTTGTGGCTCTTTCCTGCACCCTCTTCAGTTTTTCCACATCCTTTTAAAAATGTGGCCCCCGGTGCTGGATGCAGTGTGCCAATGTGAGTCTTGTCATTGCGGTGAACAGAGCTGTAATCCCCACCCTACTCCCACTCCCTACTCTTCTGTGGCTTTATCCCTTTTTGCCACAGCAGGCACTGGGAGCTCCTATAGAGTGGCTTATCATAGAATCATAGAATCATAGAATATCAGGGTTGGAAGGGACCCCAGAAGGTCATCTAGTCCAACCCCCTGCTCAAAGCAGGACCAAGTCCCAGTTAAATCATCCTAGCCAGGGCTTTGTCAAGCCTGACCTTAAAAACCTCTAAGGAAGGAGATTCTACCACCTCCCTAGGTAACGCATTCCAGTGTTTCACCACCCTCTTAGTGAAAAAGTTTTTCCTAATATCCAATCTAAACCTCCCCCATTGCAACTTGAGACCATTACTCCTCGTTCTGTCATCTTCTACCATTGAGAACAGTCTAGAGCCATCCTCTTTGAAACCCCCTTTCAGGTAGTTGAAAGCAGCTATCAAATCCCCCCTCATTCTTCTCTTCTGCAGACTAAACAATCCCAGCTCCCTCAGCCTCTCCTCATAAGTCATGTGCTCTAGACCCCTAATCATTTTTGTTGCCCTTCGCTGTACTCTTTCCAATTTATCCACATCCTTCTTGTAGTGTGGGGCCCAAAACTGGACACAGTACTCCAGATGAGGCCTCACCAGTGTCGAATAGAGGGGAACGATCACGTCCCTCGATCTGCTCGCTATGCCCCTACTTATACATCCCAAAATGCCATTGGCCTTCTTGGCAACAAGGGCACACTGCTGACTCATATCCAGCTTCTCGTCCACTGTCACCCCTAGGTCCTTTTCTGCAGAACTGCTGCCGAGCCATTCGGTCCCTAGTCTGTAGCGGTGCATTGGATTCTTCCATCCTAAGTGCAGGACGCTGCACTTATCCTTATTGAACCTCATTAGATTTCTTTTGGCCCAATCTTCCAATTTGTCTAGGTCCTTCTGTATCCTATCCCTCCCCTCCAGCGTATCTACCACTCCTCCCAGTTTAGTATCATCCGCAAATTTGCTGAGAGTGCAATCCACACCATCCTCCAGGTCATTTATGAAGATATTGAACAAAACGGGCCCCAGGACCGACCCCTGGGGCACTCCACTTGACACCGGCTGCCAACTAGACATGGAGCCATTGATCACTACCCGTTGAGCCCGACAATCTAGCCAGCTTTCTACCCACCTTATAGTGCATTCATCCAGCCCATACTTCCTTAACTTGCTGACAAGAATGCTGTGGGAGACCGTGTCAAAAGCTTTGCTAAAGTCAAGAAACAATACATCCACTGCTTTCCCTTCATCCACAGAACCAGTAATCTCATCATAAAAGGCGATTAGATTAGTCAGGCATGACCTTCCCTTGGTGAATCCATGCTGACTGTTCCTGATCACTTTCCTCTCCTCTAAGTGCTTCAGGATTGATTCTTTGAGGACCTGCTCCATGATTTTTCCAGGGACTGAGGTGAGGCTGACCGGCCTGTAGTTCCCAGGATCCTCCTTCTTCCCTTTTTTAAAGATGGGCACTACATTAGCCTTTTTCCAGTCATCCGGGACTTCCCCTGTTCGCCACGAGTTTTCAAAGATAATGGCCAAGGGCTCTGCAATCACAGCCGCCAATTCCCTCAGCACTCTCGGATGCAATTCGTCCGGCCCCATGGACTTATGCACGTCCAGCTTTTCTAAATAGTCCCTAACCACCTCTATCTCTACAGAGGGCTGGCCATCTCTTCCCCATTTTGTGATGCCCAGCACAGCAGTCTGGGAGCTGACCTTGTTAGTGAAAACAGAGGCAAAAAAAGCATTGAGTACATTAGCTTTTTCCACATCCTCTGTCACTAGCTTGCCTCCCTCATTCAGTAAGGGGCCCACACTTTCCTTGGCTTTCTTCTTGTTGCCAACATACCTGAAGAAACCCTTCTTGTTACTCTTGACATCTCTTGCTAGCTGCAGCTCCAGGTGCGATTTGGCCCTCCTGATATCTTTCCTACATGCCCGAGCAATATTTTTATACTCTTCCCTGGTCATGTCTCCAACCTTCCACTTCTTGTAAGCTTCTTTTTTATGTTTGAGATCCGCTAGGATTTCACCATTAAGCCAAGCTGGTCGCCTGCCATATTTACTATTCTTTCGACTCATCGGGATGGTTTGTCCCTGTAACCTCAACAGGGATTCCTTGAAATACAGCCAGCTCTCCTGGACTCCCTTCCCTTTCATGTTAGTCCCCCAGGGGATCCTGGCCATCTGTTCCCTGAGGGAGTCAAAGTCTGCTTTCCTGAAGTCCAGGGTCCGTATCCTGCTGCTTACCTTTCTTCCCTGCGTCAGGATCCTGAACTCAACCAACTCATGGTCACTGCCTCCCAGATTCCCATCCACTTTTGCTTCCCCCACTAATTCTACCTGGTTTGTGAGCAGCAGGTCAAGAAAAGCGCTCCCCCTAGTTGGCTCCCCTAGCACTTGCACCAGGAAATTGTCCCCTACGCTTTCCAAAAACTTCCTGGATTGTCTATGCACCGCTGTATTGCTCTCCCAGCAGATATCAGGAAAATTAAAGTCACCCATGAGAATCAGGGCATGCGATCTAGTAGCTTCTGTGAGTTGCCGGAAGAAAGCCTCATCCACCTCATCCCCCTGGTCCGGTGGTCTATAGCAGACTCCCACCATGACATCACTCTTGTTGCACACACTTCTAAACTTAATCCAGAGACACTCAGGTTTTTCCACAGTTTCGTACCGGAGCTCTGAGCAGTCATACTGCTCCCTTACATACAGTGCTACTCCCCCACCTTTTCTGCCCTGCCTGTCCTTCCTGAACAGTTTATAACCATCCATGACTGTACTCCAGTCATGTGAGTTATCCCACCAAGTCTCTGTTATTCCAATCACGTCATAATTCCTTGACATCACCAGGACCTCCAGTTCTCCCTGCTTGTTTCCAAGGCTTTGTGCATTTGTATATAAGCACTTGAGATAACCTGTTGATCGCCCCTCATTCCCAGTATGAGGCAGGAGCCCTCCCCTCACAGACATTCCTGCCTGTGCTTCCTCCCGGTATCCCACGTCCCCACTTACCTCAGGGCTTTGGTCTCCTTCCCCCGGTGAACCTAGTTTAAAGCCCTCCTCACTAGGTTAGCCAGCCTGCTGGCAAAGATGTTCTTCCCTCTCTTCGTAAGATGGAGCCCGTCTCTGCCCAGCACTCCTTCTTCATGGAACACCATCCCATGGTCAAAGAATCCAAAGCCTTCTCTCCGACACCACCTGCGTAGCCATTCGTTGACCTCCACGATTCGACGGTCCCTACCCAGGCCTTTTCCTTCCACGGGGAGGATGGACGAGAACACCACTTGCGCCTCCAACTCCTTTATCCTTCTTCCCAGAGCCGCGTAGTCCGCAGTGATCCGCTCAAGGTCATTCTTGGCAGTATCATTGGTGCCCACGTGGAGAAGCAGGAAGGGGTAGCGATCCGAGGGCTTGATGAGTCTCGGCAGTCTCTCCGTCACATCACGAATCTTAGCCCCTGGCAAGCAGCAGACTTCTCGGTTTTCCCGGTCAGGGCGGCAGATAGATGACTCAGTCCCCCGGAGGAGAGAGTCCCCGACCACCACCACCCGCCTTCTCCTCTTGGGAGTGGTGGTCGTGGAACCCCCAACCTCAGGACATCGCATCTCATGCCTCCCAACCAGCGGAGTCTCCTTCTGCTTTCTCCCCCCAGACATATCATCTGGTCCACTCTCCGCATTGGTACCTGTGGAGAGAACATGAAAGCGATTAGTTACCTGTGTCTGTGTTACTGGAACCCGGACTAGCTTGTCCGCTATGACCACTGGATCCTGCTTTCCAGGATACCGCCCCAGGCTGCAGGGGTGGCAGGCATTCCTTGTTCTCTGATGGATGACTTTGCATTCGGCTTGGTTCCCTGGGCCCAGCTTGTCAAGCCTTCCGGTTTGCTCCATATGACTGTCCTGTCCTCATTACTTAACATGCTGCCAGACTTCGTGCCACCCAGAGATCTTCTCAGCAGTGATTCTGTGTTTACTTCCAGGCCACTGACAATGGTGTCAGGCCTCGAGCTGGTTCCTGGGGGACCCCACTAGAAACACCCTTTGATGAGTTCTGTCAGCCAGCCAATTCTTTTCTTTAAGAACATGACAACAGCCAGACTGGGTCCCAATACCCATCTTCCGACAGGCTGATGCCAGGTGCCCCAGAGGGAAGGAACAGAACTGGGCAGTGATCCAGTGATCCATTCCCAGCTTCTGGCAGTCATTTATTTAATACGTATAAATCTAGTTTATTTTTTTCCACTTTCTTATATTAATCCAAACATTCTAGGCGCCAGCTTATAGGAGCACTACACACCAGAAGTGAGAGAGCAGCAGATTCTTGAAACCTTGGGTTCCCGCATGTTTCTAGAACATGGATTTTTATGGCACGTGTTGGGGAGGAGAAAGAGAAGTTAATTAGTTTTTAACCCATTTATCATGTGCTTTCTTGAAGGTGTATAGTGATAGTTTTTAATCCGAATTTCATGCGAAACATCTACAAAAGTCAAAATGTTCCATCTGTGCACTCACCTTCATCAGCCGGACTTGTCGTCTCAGCAAAGAATGGAACCCGATTTGTGTAGCAGAGCCTGCTTGCCATAAAGCCGTGCTGGCTGGCATTGATTACATCCCCATTCTTTATCAATTGAACCCAGACCCGCTTTTCTGTTGTTCTGCCTGGGACGGGGTCTCCTCCCAAACTGAACAAGCCTCTGGCCATGTCTGCCATGTGCTTTATAAGGTCCAGAAGCACTTGTGTCTCCAGACCAATGTGGATGCCTTGGGCCCAAAGCCACCCAGAAAGTTGGGGTTTCTGGCTGAGGACTCTGCCTCCCACTCAGACTCAGCGGGTGCACGTGGGAGACGTTGCTCTGACACCAGCATGGGTCCCAAATGCCTCTTTTGCATTATGCTGGCCCTGTGGGACACAGATCAGACTCCCCTCCCCTTAGCCTGGAGAAGGAGGAGGGGCCATGTTTTTCATTATCTGGGCAGCCCTCATTCCCACTGACTCTGTCTCAGTGGAGGGTCTGTCAGCAGCAGGAAGAAGCGCACTCTTGCTCCTTCCCAAGCTTTGAGCTGCCTGGGGGCCCGGTTCCTGGTGCAGCAGAGCCCCTCCTTCCATTCAGCAGTGCCTCCAAGGCCCCGGGCATGTTCCAGACCTGCCTTTCCTGTCCCCATGTGTCAGCAGGCCAGGGGCTCAGGACCGTACTGGAGGTGAGGCCACTCCAGGCCTTCCTCCTCTCTGGCCTGGTGATGCTCTCCATCCTAGTCTGTCAGTCTCTGGGATGGGGGCTGCTGGGGAGTCATGTGACTTCCAGGAAACCTCACCCAGAATCCAAGCGGATGCCAGCCTGCCGAAAGGGGGCAGGACTGGGGTGTGAGCTCCCAGAGAGAGTCCATGAGCCCAGGCTTGGAGCAGAGGGCCCAGCCCCTTTGCACTTTCTCCACCACACTTGATTCAAACAGGATGTCGCAGTTGGGCAGCAGGTGCCTGTTACTGCCTGGGCAGCCCCAAGAGCTTCTTCCTCGGCACTCAGGCTCTCCACATCTCCGGCCAAGTAGAGCGCTCCCATCGGACCAGACTGGCCCCCTACATCCATGGGAAGCTGGATCTAGGCAGATTGGATGAGCAGAATATCCCTTTGCTCAGCTGAATCCTGCAACCCTCGGCAATGCTGCTCCATGTGGGGCCTCCGTCCCAGCTCAGCAAGCAGCTCCCAGTGTGTCCTCCAGCCGTGGTGGGCACACACCTTCCTCCCCCATTGCTTGGGGCTTGGGCAGACCTTTCCCAGGTAGGTCAGAGAGTACTGAATGGGGATAACTCTCATTGCCTTCCCCAACTCTTGGTCCTGCTGGGCCACAGCTTCGTCTCCGGGGACTCCCCTCTAGCAGGAGCCAGGCTGCAATGGGAGGTGGAGCTACTCAACTTACAGGGCTGGAGGTTGACTGGCTGCTCCCATCTCTCAGCTGATCCCTGAGAGAGAAGCAATTTCACACAAGCCATCGGCAGCCTGGTCGCCCTTTCCATGGCATGAGTCTCAAAGCCTTTGTCCTTATGGGTATGGTGATTTCCCCTAAACTGGGTTTAGTAGGGGGCCCAGCTACTGGGCTCTGTAGGAACTGCTGCTGCCTTGGAGCTCAGCTACAAAGCCCATCCGGGCAGCTGCTCACGTCTCAGGCCTGCTCGCAAGGACCTATCGAGAAGTGGAGTTTCAGTTTGGCCCCTTGTGTTCTCACCACGGCTCCTGTGAGCCTCCTAGAAACACTTCTCCATCTCCACCCACAGAGCAGCTACCTCTGAGCAAGGAGCCCTTCCTGGAGGGGCCCCTGCCCAGGTGAGCTTCCCAGCTCCCACTGGCTTGTCCCCTCAAGAGCTGGCTGCTCGCTCCTTGTGCCCTACCCCATCCTCCAAAGGAAGCAGCTCTGCCTCATCTGACAAGCCAGGCCTGTGGCCACTGCACTAAGGGACAGCAAGACCACGGCTCTGCTCTCTGTGCAAAGTGCCCCCAGAGCCCTCTCCTGGACTCGGCTCGCTCCCATCGGCCTTGCCCCAAGGAGGACAGAGCCTCCTATGGCCACAGCTGTGAAGCTGCTTCCCAGGCCTCTGGCTGCAGCCTGCCTGCCTTCCTCCTCTGTTCTACGGCCTGCTGCTCCACTCTCTTCCTGGCCTGCACCCTTCCAGAGTGGCCCTCTTTGCCTGGCTCTTCTCTGGGGCTTTGGGCGCCAGCATGGCCGAAAGGTACGTCTACACACACCTCCTGGGTCAGCTGATTTGGGCTCAGGCTGTGGAGCTGAACAATGGCTGTGTAGATGGTCGGGCGCAGGCTGGAACGTGGGTGCTGGGACCACACAAAGGGGGTGTACTGCACGGGATGTGCATGGAAACACATGGATACTGCGCCTACATACGAGGAATATGATGGATCATCCAAATGTTACTGAGCTTTCTCCCGTGGCATTATGATACATGGCTGAGGTGGAGGCAGGTAAGTCAGCTGCCCCAAACCAGTGCAGAGAAATCTAGTTCCAGCAGCAGGCTGTGCTGTGGGCACACAGACCAGATAGATGGCTCTCATTCCTCGGGCCTGTGTCACTGGCCGACTCCTGTAGTGTCCGAGAGGTCAGTCTTCGCAGAGTGAAACGCTGGTCACAGCAGTAGGTCATGCGGGCAGGGAGCTGCCCATCAGCAGAGGCTGGTGTCCCAAATTGATGAGAACAGCTGCAGTGATGCTATGCTAGAAATAGGGGGTCTCTGTTCATGCTTCAGAGCACAAAACTTCCATGCCATCCTACAGAGAGGTTCAACTTCCTGCAAACATGGGCCGTTGGCCTGTCACGTAGGGGTGTCGGGCCAGCCAGCCCGCTGCTCTCATGCTGTCACCACAGCCGCTCTAGGGGAAGGGTCAGGGAACTACTTACTTTATTATTTTATGGTAGACGTCCCAGCCTTTCCCACTGCCCTGTGAGCAGACAGGGCCGCTGGCTGCCATGGGGCATGGAGAGCTGCATCCTGTTTGTCTATACACACCTGCATAATCAAACCCCCCCTCCCCCCCCGGTCACAGCTGTAGAAACAGCCCTGTTTGTGAGGAGCACAGCTCATGGCTGGCCTGTCACTCTGCTGGCTCAGGCCTGGTGATGCGCTGCAGATCCTGGGCCAGGGTGGAGCTTGTGAGAAGGGCGGGGGCAGTCTGTTGGGATCGTGGGTGGTGGGCTGCTTGCCAGTCTGCAGCATGCTGGGGGCTGGCATGATCCAGGGCAATGGGAATCGGGCTGCGGCAGGTGTCTAGGTCTGCGCCTGCCCCAGTAGCTGGGCATGCTGCTCAGTGAGAGGCTGGTCAAAGGCCCACCGGGGCAGAAGCTGGTTTCCTGGTTGGTGTTTGTTACTGGTAGCTTACCCCTACCCTCCGGCTATGTGCACAGGGCGTGGGCCCTGTCTGCTGGCCGGTGTTTCTCTGGACACCGAGAGCTGCAGCTGCTCTCCTCGGTGCTGCCGTGGCCAGGTTGGGAAGGATGGTCAGCTGCGCTGTCCGTGGTGCTGGTGGGCCGTGCTGGGCGCTAGCCAGGCCAGCAGAGTGCGTGTCCTCCAGGCTCCCTTGCAGGCTATGGAAATGGCATTCGAAGCTGCCCCTCTGCCTGGTCACTCCCTCCTGCTGTGGGAGGGCTCTGGGATCAGGGAATTCCTTGGCTTTTTCCCACTGGGCAGAGGCTCTGCCCTAGAGAGGGCTGGGCCCATGCCAGAGCAGCTTGGTTTGAATCCCTCCATTTCCCATTAACTGGCGACAGAAATCCCCTGCCTCTTCTCTGAAGGCCCGTGTCTTGGCGAGGGTGTCACAAGCCATCTGGCTGGAGGTGGCCTGGTATGCCAGGGCGTAGGACGCCCCTCCCACCAATGGGGGCGGCTGAACGGCAAACATCTGAGCCCACCAGTCAGCAGAAGGCCGAAGCTCCTCACGCTACAGAGCCACTTGCTGCTCAGGAGATGCCAGGCAGCCTAGAGCTGCTTCCCTTTCTCCAGTCCCCCCATTACCAAAGTGTAAGGGGGTGACGTATTCAGCCCTGGTGACCTGGAAGCAGGGCTGTTGCTCAGACCTGGTAAACTCCATTAGCCCCCCAAGGGGAAACCCCTCTCTTCGTAAGGAAAGGGGTGGCCGAAACCTGAGTGTTTCTACCGCCCCTGCTGAGCCGGGCTCTGCTCGGCCCTGGCAGCATCCCTCTGCCATGGGAAGAGAAGAGCTCTGTCCGTGTCCATGTGCCAGCAGCGTTCATGCAGAGTCCCGGGGCCGAGGGGAGCACTGGGATGGGCTCGATGGGTGTTTCCTGGGGGAAATGGGTTTTCCCCTTTCTGCCGTGGGAAAGCTGCTCTTCAGACTGGCTGCGTCAGGTAAGTGTGTGCCCAGTGGTGAGCTCTGGGTTCGCTCTGTCTGCTGGCTCTGCAGAGCGGGTTATTGTGGCTGTGTGTCTGCTTTGCAGGCTCTCAAAAGGAAGCCCGACTTGTTCCTGTGCAGCATCCTGGACGTCCAAGCAGTGTTCCAGTGCGGTGAGTAGCCTTGGCAGCCAGCCCCAAACCCTCTGGGGAACCGCTTCCCCCTTGTGGGGAGACTGCAGAGGGTTGGGGTGGGGGGTGTCCTGGGGAGGAGGGGTGGCTCTTCTGGCTGGTAACCCCGATGGTTTCTGCCTCTCAGGTGTCCTCTCCCTGAAGTTCCCTGAGGCCCTGACCGTCAAAGCCTCCTGTGGCTTTTTTGTGAGTGTTGTGGCTTCTCTCTGTGGCTGGTGCTGGTCGTGTGGCTGCACTGCAGGGGCCTGCTTTGGGGGAGCTGTTCCCCTGCAGTCCCCTGGGGGCCCCAGGCTGACAAGGCCCCATCCCTGGTATGGAGGAGGAAGGCTCAGATGACCAGGGCTCCTCTCCTGTTGCAGCTCTGGGACTTGGTGCCCTGAACCTAGCTGGGTCCCCTGCACCCTGGGGTTGGCTGCAGTAACCAGCTGGGCCCTGCCATGCAATGTTCTGTGCCCCTCCCTCATGGCTCTGCAGGAGCGGGCAGGGCACTGGGCATCCTGCTCCTTTGGGCATTGGGGCTTCTCTGGGTTCTGCTCCAAATTCACTGACCCTACTACGGAGGAGGGGCTAGAGGTGATGGGCTTGGGGGCGCCTAGGCAAATGACCGCCCCGTGCCCTGGGGGTGGGGGAATGGCGGCTCTCCGGGCTCACTGCTTGGGCGCTGCCTGAAGGGCTGGTCTCTGGGGCTGAGCTGCACTCCCCCTGTCCTGTTGCAGACGGAGCTGCTGCCTCGGTGTGGAGAAGTCCCCCCTGTGGGGCAGGTGGTGCATGAGAATGGCAAGCTGCTGCTGCAGGCTGTGCTGGAGGTAAGGGGGCAGGCCCCGGAGATGGAGGAGGGTTTGGGGCAGGGCCCCGGGGGCACAGCAGGAGTTGGGGGGCGGACCCTGGGGCACGTATTACCTGCCAACGTAGCTTTAGCAGGCCTTGGCCAAGCCTTGAGTCCTCCCTGCGTGGACCTGTGCCGGCTGGGTCTTCCCACTGCCACAGACGGGTCTGCATGTCCCTGGCAGCTCCTTGCACCCTGGGCAGTGTGTTCTTGGTGCTGCTACATCAGGGCTCCCCCCAGGAGGAGGGGCTCCGAAAATCGGGCCCTTGGCTGGTGATGCCAAGCCAGCGCTCTTCTGGCACGCGCTCAGCAGGGTCTGTGCTTCGCAGGGCATTGGGGGCCAGGCCTCCCGCAGCCTGATGGATCACTTTGCAGAGATCCTCTTCACCCTGAGCAAGCACTGCTTCAGCTACCTGAGCGTCTGGATGAAGGAGGCCATGCAGCAGGAGGGCTTCCCCTCGGCCCGCGTCAGCCCGGAGCAGAAGGACACCTTCAGCCAGCAGATCCTCAGGTGGGGCTGACCTGAGGAGCTCACAGCCCAGGCTGATCCCAGAGGGGAGGCACCCCTTGCAGGAGCAAACCTCTTCCCCCCCCCCCCCCCGCCCTCCAAGCTCTGCATGCCAGCTGACCCTGCCAGGGGAGCCCCCACAGCTCTGTGTGCTATCCAGCCCCGCAAGGGGAACCCCTGCCCCCCCCAGCTCTGCAAACCTGCTGGCCCCACAAGGGGAGCCCCCCCAGCTCTGCACAACTGGTGGCCCCACAAGGGGAGCCCCCCTGGCTTTGTGTGCCAGCTGGCCCCACAAGGGGAGCCCCTGCCCCCCAACTCTGCACACCAGCTGGCCCCACAAGGGACACCCCCAGCTTTGCATGCTGCCTCCGCCTGCTCTCCCTTTGGCTCTCCCGTGCCAGTGCTGGTGGTCGCGCGGGCAATGGCTGGCTGTGGGCCATGGGTGAGTATTGGCCGAGTCTGTCCCTTCTGTCTGGCTCATGCGTGTCCCTGTCTCCGTGTTAGCAGGGAGCGTGTGAACAAGAGGCGTGTGAAGGAGATGGTGAAGGAGTTCACCCTGCTGTGCCGGGGACTGCATGGTACAGAATACACAGCCGACTACTGAGAGCCCCGCCAGGAGAGCAGACGGATCGCCCAGGCCAGCTCTTCCCCGCACGGCAGCCCCCGTCCTCCCTGCCCCACTGCAGTCCGGCTCGTAGAATAACCCTCCACCTAGAAGTAACCCGCTCCGGATGCTGCTCAGCTACGATCTTCCGTTCCCCCAGCATGCTCCCCCCGGCAGGGGCTGGGAGCGGGCAGCAGCAGCTGCAGGACATGGTGGGGAGGCTGGACAGACGGACCTTGCACAGTGACTGCCCTTGCTGTGGCTCGGCTGCCAGCCCTTCCCGTGGGCAGCCATGGGCTGGAGTCCCTGCAGGAGGCTGCCCCCTCGCGTGTCCATGGTGGTGACCGTCCCGCATCAGGGGGCCTTGCCCTCTGGCCGTGTGTATATGGTTGGGGGGAGCCCTGCACCTAATTACAGTCAGGATATTTCTATGCTGTGGCCGTGCTTCTTCTGCTGTGCCTGGGGGAACCCCCCTGAGCCTCCCCTGTCCATACGGCACATGGCCAGCAGGGGGCACTCAGGCTGTAACCCAGGGGGAGAGGAGCTCAGCCCCCAGGGGTGCTGGGAGCTGCTGTCTGCCAGGGGTTTGGCTTGTTGCTTTGTGCAGCAGCCGCCCTTGACCTGCCGCTCTCTGAACAGGCTCTGGGCCCTGGGAGCCCAGGGAAAAGAGTGGCCAAGGGGAGCTGGCGTGAGGCTGGCATGGATGGGTGGAGGGGCTTTGCCCTAGCTGCAGCTTGGGAGCCCTGGCTAGCTGCCCCAGGGGAAGCACCAGGCCAGGCAGGGAGAGCTGGTGGCCGTGCTGCAGGCACTGGCCTAAAAACAGAACAACTAGTCAATGCATCTGACTGCAGCTTGGCGCTAGCCCAAGTGACCTGTAGCAGAGCAGGTGAAAGCTTGTCTGCTTGTCCGTCTGCTCTGGTGGGGGGAGGGCTCTCGCAGGGGCCGGGGCTGGAGTTTGTGTATGGCCCAGTGCCACCCAGGTCCCAGAGAGCCTTTCTCTTCACAGCTGCCCTGCGGCCCCTCTAAGCAGGGGAAGGGGCTGCCGCAGAATCGGCCCAACTTTCAGGGGTCCAGCGGCTCCTCGGGTCGCCCAGCTATACGTCAGCCCTGTGAGAGGTTGCTGCAGGGTGACCTGGGGTGGGCAGGGCCCTTCATCCCTAGGGCTACGGGCTCACCTGGCCTGCGCCAATGCAAGCCACGGAGTGAGCGAGAGCAGCCGCTTCTACCTCTCAGCTGGCCAAGCCTCCCGCCCCCAAGGCTTGAACCTCAGCTGAGCAGCCTGGCCGAGCTCCTAACCCTTCTTGTGCTTAGCGGGGTTTGGGGATGCTCAGTTCAGGGGTGGCTCTGGGCCTGGCACAAGCAGGGTGGGAACAGGTTGTGCTGGGGGTTTGTCAAGTGGGTCAGGGAGAGGCTGCCCTGTGGCATGGGGCCAGCTTTAATTTCCCCTGCAGGACTTAGCCTGCCACTGCATGATACTGTTGCATCAACCTTATCGGTTTCCTTTGATATGGGGCAAAGGCTGGAGCTGATGCATCTCCCCCCCCCCAGGTGTGGGGCAGCCCAGTGCCTGGGCCTGGTGGCTCCCTGCCCCCATGCCTCATCCCTAGCAGTGGGTCAGTGCGGTGGAGTGCAGCAGGATCAGGCTGGTGAAGAAAAGTACAGGGGCCAGGGTATGTTGAGACCCAGCTCTGGGTGGCAGGGCCCGAGCCTGGCCTAGGAACAGCCACAGCAGCCCCTATTCGAGCCACCCTAGCCCCAGCCCAAATGTGGGACGAGAGGCGCAAGCTGCTTTTCCAGCGCTGTGGGACCAGGCTGCCCCTGTGGCAACTGAGCCGTGCCACTGGCTTGCTGCTGCCACCAGGGCCCTGTTGGGGTTTGGCTCCCAGGCACCCCCGGGCAGGCCAGGGTGTGGATGGCTGATGTTCCTGCTACTTCCTGCACCATGCGCCCTGTGGTGCTGGGGCTGCAGGAGGGAGGTGTAGGAACAGCCCCAGGTTGACGGCTGGGCTGGGGCCAGCCTGCTCCAGCTCCTGGCAGCCTTTTCAGGCTCGTAGGGGGAGGAAATAGAGCCTGGGCTGGTTGAGTGGGGGGAAGCACCCCATGACTGTAGGAGCAGGTGGAGTCCTGCCCCTCCCTCCCGGCCTGACTCAGCTGTGTCTGGCATCCTGTGGGTCAGCAAGCCTGGCAGGAGCAAGTCAGCCACCCCCGATGTCATGGACAGGCTGGGGTGAGCCCTGCCCTGGTGCTCCTCATAGTGCCCATTCCTCAGGAGGAGCTGCCAGGGCAGCAGCTGGCTCATTGGCAAGCTACAGCCATCATGGTGCCAACCCCCAAAACCCTGGATCTGGGGGGTTGGTCTGTAGAGTGTAATCCCAGCTCTGCTGGTTCCTCTCAAACCTGACCTATAGCCCCTGCTCATGTCCCATTGTACCAGGCACTGTGCCCCTGGGTACAGGGCCATCCCCATGGGTGAGCCCCACATCTTTTATCCCCCAGGTTCCAGTAGCTCCTCCTCCCATCCCTTTGCAACACCTTCCTGGGCCAGCCCCCTGGGGCCAGGGCTCTGGGGCTAGGCCCTTTAGCCCCACCTCAGACTGCAGCCTCCAGCAAGCCTGGCTCTCTCTGTGGGTCCCCTCACACGGGTGCCCCCCAATGTCCCCTGCTCTCTTGCCTGCAGTGACTCTCTGAAGCCAGCCCAGGCAGTTTGCAGGGCCCTTGGGCACAGGCTCAGTGCCATCAAACTGCGTCTTTCCCCATCCAGAGGGCTCTTTGTCCCCCCCTCCTTCCAGCCACCCCCTAACCAGCTCACGGGGCCCCTTGCTCCTTGCCCTTCCCCATGCTAGAACGGGCTGGGCGGCCAGGTCACCAGTGGCGAAGTTCTGCAGTGTCCAGGCTGGAGGCAAGGTCACACTTGGCCCTGGGCAGCACACGGGACGCAGACACCCATTACTCATGAAACTCCCCCATTTCATCCCCCCCAGTGCCCCATGCACCGCGGCAGCAGGTGGGGCCCATGCAGGGCGGGCACCAGCCGAAGCCGACCCAGCCCTTGGCCTTATCGGTGCCATTCCTTGGGGATGCCTCCCACAGAGCCATGGGGGGGGGGGGAGTCTGTATCCTCACCCATCAGACCCTTGCCTCTTTTGGGGGGGGGTGGAGCATGTGGCAGCTAAACCATCAAATGCAGCTAATTTCCTAGCAACCCCATCCCAAAGCCCCTGTCATCAGCAGCTTGTGCCATGAGGAGCCCAGGCTGGAGGGCGGGGGGTGGGGGGGAGGTGCTTCCTCCAGTGCCTTTGGGACATAGCAGCGCATCCCTAGACAGGGGCTGCTGCTCTGGGGAGGGGAGCCCAGGATCTAGGAGCCAGTGTGTTTGGGGGCATCACAGAGTTAATGCACCTGCCTCTGCCCCACACACCTGAGAATCTCAGGCCCTAGGTGTGACCATGGGGGGCAGGGCCCTGAACCTCTATCAACAGCCCCTGTGCCCCCTGCACTGAGCTGGAAGGGCAGGGGTGAGTGAGGACACAGTTGGGCAGGTTAGCTGGGACCAGCGGGGCCTGAGTGCAAGGCAGAGAGCACCCCTGGTTAGCAGAAAGCAGCAATTCAGTGGCCCTGTGGGTCAGCCTGGAGCCCCACACGCTCTTCTGAGCCCTTCTGTGGCCCCAGCCAGGCGCTTCCCTGACTCCAGCAGCCCGCACTTCCCAACCCCCCGCCTTTGTTCTTGTTCCTGGGGAACCCGTGTCACCTGGCCGCCTCTGCTCTGCAAAGGGCTGCCTTCCAGAGAGGGCACCCCCAGGCGTTAGTTGGTAGGTACCCACCGTCTGGGCAACTGTCATCAGGGACTCTCCATGGAATGGGGTCAGGCCCAGCTAGGCATTAGTCGCACATGGCTCTCTGCAGCGTAAACAGTCTCCCCAGCCCTAGTTAACCATGCAGCTCTTAGGGGAAACTGAGGCACACACCGTAGTCATCCCAAAGGAAAAAACTCCCCCTCACAAAAGGTGAAAGTTCATGTTTGGGTGGCTCATTCATTCCAGGCAGCAGGTTAAACACAAACAAAAGGAAGTATTTCTTTACACAACGTCAACCTGTGGAACTGGTTGTCAGGGGATGTTGTAAAGGCCAAGACTATAACTGGATTAAAAAAACAACTAGATAAGTGAATGGCTATTAGCCAGGCTGGGCAGGGATGGTGTCCCTAGGCTCTGTCTGCCAGGAGCTGGGAATGGGCGACAGGGGATGGATCACTCGATGATTCCCTGTTCTGTTCATTCCCTCTGGGGCCCCTGGCAGTGGCCACTGTTCGCAGACAGGACACTGGGCTAGCTGGACCATTGGTCTGACCCAGTCCAGCCCTTCTTAGGGCCAGCATCCCTGGTGCCACGCCCTGTAATGTGCTGTGCCAGTGGCTGACAGGGCCCCTTGTGACCAGCGAGTGGGGCACACACAGCACAGGCCAGGATAAGGCCCCAAGCAGAGCTGGGGCTGTCAGTGTTGGGGGGGTCACATCCCTGGAGGTTTCATACCATGACATGTGCATTCCCAAGATTACCCTTTAATTCTTGGTGACCCCAGGGCACTCCTGGAGGGCTGGCCACCCTATGCAGCCCATCTCCATGTAAGGGGGCACACAGGTTTCCACCCAAGGCAAGAAGGGGTTAATGGACCACCTGAAGGCCCTGTTGGAGCAGGGGGCAGGAATATGGGCAGGGAGGAGGTGCGTGTGGGTGGCAGAGGCGGTGGGCCCAGGGCTGGCTGGGGAGGCCGGCCTGCTGGAGAGAAGCGAAGCGTTCAGGTAATTTCCTACCGGTTTTGGACAGGAAGGGGCAGAGCTGGGTCACTACGGCAGGGAAACTGAGGCTGAGTGACTCCACACACGGCCAGCAACACCCCATCCAGTGGGTCTGGGGGCAGGGGTGGAGCCAGAGGGGCTGCCAGGCAGGCTGGAGGAGCAGGCGAGCGAGGGGTGGTGCTGTGCTGGGCGGGAGTGTGACGGGCAGCCGGGCCCCAGGGCCGGGCGCTGGGGAGACAGGGGTTGTTACTGGTTCTGCCACTCATCCTGTGACCCTGGGCCAAGGCCCAGGCCTGTACCCCCACGAGAGGCCCAGCAACGCACCAGATGGTAGCAGGGCCTCCCCCTCACTTGGCTGGTCTGGCAGGTGCTGCTAAACCAGGGGCCAAGGCCACACCAGGAGCAAACTGCAGCAGCAGGCTTGTGGGCGGGTGTCAGCTCCACTCCCCCAACCCCTCAGTGCTGGCCTGGCTTCGCCTTCACAAACCTTTAACCCACAGACTGTGAGGAGCTCAGAGCCGCGGGCACACCCAGGGCAGGTGGCTGGCAGGAGAGGTGCCCATGTCTGCTCAGGCTAGATATAGTTTCCCCTGCCCCTGGAGCACCCGGGCCTGGCTCACACCCAGTCTAGGGCACCCCTGTGGAGGCAGAGAGTAGGGGACACGGCGCTCCCCCGCCAAGGGGGGCAGAACTGGGGCTCGTAGCAAAGTGCCCCTCTGCCCGCGGGCAGCCTATGAGCCGGGCTGCGGCAGTCAGGACACAAACAGACTGCTAGGGCTACGGCCCAGCACCCCTGCGAGCAGCCAGCAAACCCCCTGCGGGACGCGAATGTGGCAGCTGCACCCAGGCTCCCTCAGCCAGAGCGGGGGGGAGGAGAACACACAGGCCCCCCAGGGCACGTCCCATGGAGCCTCTGGCAGCAGCACCAGGCCTGTCCCGGCTTGGATGAGCTCCCTGGCGCTGCTGCTCCGGGCCAGGCCTGCCTTGGCACCGCCTCCTGCCTTCAGCCACAGCTGCCTTGGCCTCGCTGTCCTCAGGCTAGCACTGCAAGGGGAGCTGGGGGGACGTTGAGCTCCCCTACCTGCCCCCCAGCGGTAGGCAGGGGACCCAGGCTCAGGGCGGAGGCCAGGCCCTGCCCAGCCCAGGTCTTGCCCCTGGGAGCAGCCAGCTGGGGTAGCAAGGAGAGGAGGTCGCTCCCGTGTGCCCTCTGTCCAAGGCGGCCATGGAGGCTCGTGGGGGAGTGGACCAGAGGTGCCCGCCTGCCCTGCGGAGTCGCACCCCGAACACCATCGGGTTCTCTAAGTCACAGCTGTATCCAGGCCAGCGTCACCAGCAGCCCCAAGGATCCTGCACTCCCAAGTCTCCAATGCCAGGCCCCAGAGGGAGAGGGCCGCTGTTGGCATCGGCCCCAGGACTGAGCTGCAGAAGTCCTGCAGTGGTGTCTTGCAAGGTCAGGGTCACCCACAAGCCTCGTCTTCGTAGGCGATCGCAATCCCCCTCCGGCCCGGCACGGCCTTTGTCACGGGCGTCTGGCCCAGCTGCTGCTCCAAGCCCCGCCAACTGCGCGACTCCAGGAAGGAAGCTGGGAGCAAAGTGGGGGACGGGAGCCGTTAGTGGGAACCGGGCACAGGCCTGTGGGAGAGCTCCCAGTTGCTGCAGCCCGGGCTTCTCCCAGCAGGGGTGCTGTGGGGAGTGGGGCAGGCTGGGTGGGGTTCCGGATACTCCAGCCCCAGCAGGGGCGCTGTGGGGAGTGGGGCAGGCTGGGTGGGGTTCCGGATACTCCAGCCCCAGCAGGGGCGCTGTGGGGAGTGGGGCAGGCTGGGTGGGGTTCCGGATACTCCAGCCCCAGCAAGGGGCACTGTGGGCAGAGGTTTAGCATCACTTTATGGGTTGGAGAGGGTGGACGGGGGAGACACAGGGAGGGTAAATAAAGCAAAGTACAAACCCGCCGGGCTGATCTCGGCCAGCGCGAGCGCCGGGTTCCTGCAGGCCAGGGCAGAGCTGGAGGACGGGGCCGGGGAGCTGGAGAGCCCAGCCGCGCGCAGCTCCCCAGTGATCAGCGACACGTCGGGAACGTCGCCTTCTCCGGGGACCGTGTCTGGGAAGCCGACATGTGCACAGCCACCTGCCAGGGTGAGAGACATCAGAGAGCAGCCTCTGGGGGCAGCCAGACCCAAATCCACCCTAGCAGGCTGGGGCCCACATCCACAGCTACCCACACTGGGGTTACCCTGCATCTGGAGCCTCACACAGTCCAGCTCACCCAGTGAGTCAGGGTGGGAGCCGCGTGGCCACATAACCTGAGAACTGGGTATGGCAGGGCTCCCAGCTACTCCAGCCCCGGCCGCTCCCAGCAGGGCGTGCTGTGGGGAGCAGGACAGAGTGCTGGCTTGGGGGGAGCCCCAGCCCCAGCCTCTCCCAGCAGGGGGCGCTGCAATAGCTCCCGGTGGCTCTGGCGCTGCCCCCTTGGCACGGAGCCGGCCGGGTACCTGGCAGCAGGTCTCTGAAGTCAGTGACGTAGAGGCTGCTCCATTCCCGGGCCGGGTTGCAGGCCAGCTCCAGCTCGTAGGGTGTCACCACGGGCCGGTAGAAGTCCCTGGAGTCCAGCAGGGAGTTCTGGGGGCAGGCCACCAGCACGAACACGTCCACCTCCAGGAAGTTGGCCAGCTTGGCGGGGCTCAGCTTGCCCATGGCCAGGGTGTAGCTGCGCTTGCCGGCCCGGCTCAGGGTGCCCCTCAAGTGCTCCAGGACGGAGAGGTAGCCGGCCACGCCCAGCGTGCCCACCAGGATGCCCACCACGCGGGCGTCCCGCACCCGCTCCACCAGGTAGAGGCGCCGCAGCAGCGCCCGGTTGCTGTCGAGGCTCTCGCGCCGGCCGTGGCCCGTGGCCGGGTCGAAGGAGCTGAAGGGGCAGCGGTTCCAGCTCAGCATGAAGTTGGTGAGGGCCAGGCCCTCGGCGCCCACATAGAAGATGGCGTAGTCCTTCAGCCCGCGCTGCGCCTCCACTGCAAAGAGGCGCCCGAACTGCCGCACCAGCCCCGGGCCCTGCGGGCAGTCGGGGGCCTTGTCACTCGTCAGGCGGGAGAAGACGACGTGGGGGTACTCTGGACGCAGCAGCTGCTCCAGCTCACCTGGGGGGAAGGGGATGACAGGCTGAGCAGGCCCCACGCAGGCCAGCCCCATGCAGAGAGCCCGCCGGCCAGGGACAGGAGAGGGCTGCCAGGCAGGGGCATCGGCAGGCCTGTGTATGGGGGACCCAGGCTGGGGCAGCAGGGGCCCGTGGAGCTCAGGGGATCAGACAGGCTAGCCAGTCTGGTTTGGTTCCTGCTGCTGCTCTGACCTGTCCCCCCAGGCGAGAATCAGCGCTGCAGCGGGCACGCGACCCCCCAGGCGCGCTGTGACAATGCACCCCATACTCCCCACAGTGATAGGATGATGATGCATCTGGTACAACATCAGTCATGTGAGGGGTCTCCAGAAAAGTGATGATTTGCTGGATAGGATCACCCAATCCGTGGGCATGTGTCAGTTTTGTATCTGGAGTTACAAATATTGACTAGGGACCTGCACTTCAAATGGGCTCACCCTGGGTGACACCCACAGCCAGCCTGTCAGGTACAGCAAGGAAGAAGCTTGACTGTGTTGATGGCCTATCAGCAAAGCCAATGGACCATGGAAAAGCTTAGCCTTCCGGTGAACGTTTCAGCCAGCCAATGAGTAATGGCTGCTATGACCCAGCAAGGACATGTGACCAGACCACATGACCCTGAACTCCATTTTGGTACCTGTATTTTTCCACAAACTGAGCTGGGAACTTAGCTGGAAACAAAGGATTCCTGCCAAAGGGAGAGACTATATAAGGTGTGGAGTGAGATCATGATTGGTCTTCACTCCCCCACAACTCAACACCTGGAAGAAGCTTCAAAAGACAAAGGACTTGGAATGGGGGAGGGGAACCCAGGCTGCCCAGCAATTGCACTCTGTGCCTTAAGAATCTGCACGCCGGCTTGTCTCATCAGTCAGACTGAGAAGCAGCTAATTCAAGTGCCATCTATCTAGTACGTTAGGCTTAACTGCGGTTTTGTTTATTTGCTCGGTAATCTGCTTTTATCTGTTTGCTATCCCTTATAATCACTTACAATCTCTTTCTGTAGTTAATACACATGTTTTAAGTTTTATCTTAACCAGTGTGACTTTAAGTGAAGCATCTGGAAAATCTCAGCTTGGTTAACGCAGGCTTGTTGTGCATCTCTCGCCCTCATTGAGGGAACTATATTAACGAGCTTGCACTGTACAGATCTCTGTGCAGTGCAAGACGCTATAATACTGGGTTTATACTCCAGTAGGGGTGCAAGGCTGGGGAGCTGGGAAATTGGCTGGTGTCTCCTGTTTGTCCTCGAGTGGCTTAGGTAAAGCACTCAGGTAGCTCAGCTGGGTGTGTGGTGCCACCTGCTGTTGTGTTGGGTGATAACAGGGCCTGGAGAGGCTGGCTGAATCACCAGCAGAGCAGCACGAGAAGGGCCAGCCCAGCTGGATGATTTAGGGGGCACAGCGGCTCCCACAGCTCCCAGACTGCACCCTGGGGGTGACAACGCATCATGCACGGCCCACCCCGAATGCAGCTCTCACCTAGTGCGTGGGCGTAGACCACGTCACTCAGCACCACCACGTGGCTCTGGCGATCAGGGTAGAGCTCCCGGAAGGCCGTGGCGCAGCGCTCGGTGTCCAGGGGCTGCCGGCCAAACACGTGCAGCACCAGCAACTTCCTGCAGGGGCTGAGACACGCTGGGCCGTAGTGCACCACGGCTTCCGCCCCCACGTGCTCTGCGGCCACCTCGTCCACACAGCAGCTACCGGAGGAAGGGAAAGTGTCAGCCAGAGACACAGTGACCTTGGGGGGGCTGCAGGCAACACAGCACAGGAGGCTGCTCTCCTCTGCCCCCACCTCCTCCCACTGGGCCCTGCGCTCCGACACCGGGGTGCCCGGCCACTCTAGGCACAGTTGCAGCGGCCCAGCATCGCTTTGGGCAACCTCCCCGGAGCCTGCACTGGCCACAGCGGGAGAGGGGGGCTGGACAGCCCAGTAGCGAGCAACGCGCCCTGCTCCTCATGGAGCCTCCCAGGGGAAGGCAGAGGAGCGGGGATTCACAGGAGCCCCTCAAACCGACGGGGATGGCACTGGCAACCCATCAGTCAAATTAAGCCCAAAGCTGCTGTTGCTTATGGGGCGGGGTACAAGTCATGCCCCTCCCCGGAGGGGAGCAGCTGGTTGCTCACTGTAGTGGGACCTGGCACAGAATGATCACATGGGCGTGTTAACAGGACCCAGGGGGAGCAGCGAGAAAGCCAGAGGGGCCGCAGGACAGGATGAAAAATGGGTGCAGGGGGAGCCCTCTGCCCCAAGAGGAGGCAGGGGCCCAATTGAAGGGGGATGGGCCGTGCCACCTGGCAGCCCAAGGCTGGGCGCACAGCGGCTCCTGTCCTGGGGGGTAGCTTCTCACCTCCCATGGATCCAGCATGGGGGAAGGGCTGAGGCTGGAGCCCAACCTGATCCCAGGTTGGGGGGGGCCCCACACTGCCCCTCCGTGGCACCTACCTGCCGTACGACGTGTCCCCCAGGATATACATTTTGCTGCCGGTCGCCTCCTCCATCTTGGCTGCGACGGCGGCTGAATCTGCCAGGAGCTCGTCGGGGAACTGCAGGGCAACCTGCCAGCAGGGCCAGTGCAGGGAGACGTGGGTACATGCAAGGCCCAGCCCCCCCACATGGAGCCACTGCCGAGCCACGCTTAGGGCAGCCCCACCGAGCTGAACAGGAATCTCTGCAGCCAGTTGTGCCTGCCTGAGTCAGGGAGCCCAGGAGCCATTCAATTCTCTGTGACACCCCCTCGCCCCTGGGGTGCTGCTGCCTGCTCCACTGGCAGACTGGGGCACCAGGACAATCCCCAGCTCCCCAGGGAACCTGCCCCAGCGATCTGGAAAGGTGGAGCCAGGCTGAAGGGCGCGTGGGGCCAATCTCTATGGGAGGGTCACTAGCAGCGCCGGCTCGGTGTGGGCCTGCACCTGGGGGTGGAAGGTGGGTCTGACACCAGCGCGCTACCCAGGGGAGCTAAGGGACCATGGACAGGCCTGGGGGGGAGAACGTCCGAGCTCTCGACGCCAACTCACCCTGTGAAACCCGTTCGCTGTGACGAAGGCCACGGCTCGCTTCAGTTCGTAGTACTCATCGAGGGCCTCGGCAGGGGTCCTGCTGCTCGACTCCTTGACAGTCAGGGCCCTCTGGACCACCTCGGCCCCATCATTACTGAAGAGGGTCGCCATGGTTACCCCAGCATCACCTGCACCCACAGGCCGTGGGGAAGGAAGCTGGAGTATTTATCAGGGTTTGGCCACGCTCCGGAGGCTGCAGTGGCGAGGCTGTGATGGGTCAGTGCAGCCATTACAGTGCCGGGGAACCCCTCGGGTCAGTGTAGGTCCCCCGCCTCCCCTCCCACCAGCCTAGCACCGGCCACGCAGGGCTTAAGTCAGTTTCCCCACAGCGCTCACGCCCCCGAGCAACACTGCTGCTGAGTGTAGCCTGGCCTCAGTCTCTGCACCTGAGCGGCCGCTTGGCAAGGGTGTCGCCAGGCCCCACCTGGCCCCCGGGGAAAGGAGAGGGGCAGGAAAGCACTGGGCAGAGCTCCCCAGCTGGGACCAGCACACAGGGGCCCCCGCACTGACCTGGCTCCCAAGCCTGGGGCAGGGGACTCAGGGCCTTTCGCCCCTAGGGGGAGCCGACCCCGATCCAGCTCCAGGGGGGTGGTCTGGCTGGCTTGGGGGGGGTGTCGGAGGGACTGGCTGGCTCAGGGAGCCAGGTCGGGGGTGGGAGCTGGGGCGGGCTGGCTCGAGGAGAGCCGTGGGGGAGGAGCTGGGGGGCAGAGTGGGGGGCGGGGGGAGCTGGGGCGGGCTGGCTCGAGGAGAGCCGTGGGGGAGGGGCTGGGGGGGCAGAGTGGGGGGCGGGGGGGAGCCGTGGAGGGGCTGGGGGGGCAGAGTGGGGGGCGGGGGGGAGCCGTGGAGGAGGGGCTGGGGGGGCAGAGTGGGGGCGGGGGGGGAGCCGTGGAGGGGCTGGGGGGGCAGAGTGGGGGGCGGGGGGGAGCCGTGGAGGAGGGGCTGGGGGGGCAGAGTGGGGGGGCGGGGGGGGAGCCGTGGAGGAGGGGCTGGGGGGCAGAGTGGGGGGCGGGGGGGGGAGCTGGGGCGGGCTGGCTCGAGGAGAGCCGTGGGGGAGGGGCTGGGGGGGGCAGAGTGGGGGGCAGGGGGGAGCTGGGGCGGGCTGGCTCGGGGAGAGCCGTGGGGGAGGGGCGTGGGGGGCAGGGGGGAGCTGGGGCGGGCTGGCTCGGGGAGAGCCGTGGGGGAGGGGCTGGGGGGGCAGAGTGGGGGGCGGGGGTCTGGCTGCCTGAGAGGTCCCAGCGGGCTCCGGGAAGTAGCCCGGTGCCCAGGTCTGGCCGTCACTAGGGCCCAGAGTGAACAGCCCCCGTCCCACGGGGGGTCCCGGCCTCCCCCACTCACCAGCCTCCCCAGCACAAACACGTGGACTCGCTTCCAGGGCAAGGACAGAGCCAGCCAATGACGAGCCGGCATTGCCCCCCCGGAAATCCCGCCCCCAGATCCCGGAGCCAATCGCATCACGTGTGGGAGTAAGGCTGCGGCCGCAGCCAATGGGATGAGCTGGCACAGACGTGCGGTGAGGAAGGGGCTGGCGCGGAGCACTCTGGGCTTTGTAGTTTGGTCCCCTGGTACCGCCCGCCCCGGAGCCAATCGCCAGCCTCGCCTCCGTCACGTGCCGGGGCCCCGGCCCGCCCGGTCACATGGTGTGAGTCAGGTGACCTGCTCCCGGCCCGGCCGGTCCTTTCCCGCAGTCCGCGCTGAGGAGCCGCCGCCATGTCCGGGCCCCTCCTGCTGTACACGGGCCTCGGCCTCGCCTTCTGGAGCGCGCTGGCCGGCCTGGGTGAGCGGCGGAGATGGGGGCTGGGGGGAGATGGTCAGAGTTGGGGGGTGGTGGGGGGTGGGGGGTGGAAGGGGTCAGAGTTGGGGGGTGTTGAGGGGTGGGGGGTGGAAGGGGTCAGAGTTGGGGGTGTTGAGGGGTGGGGGGTGGAAGGGGTCAGAGTTGGGGGGTGGTGGGGGGTGGGGGGTGGAAGGGGTCAGAGTTGGGGGGTGTTGAGGGGTGGGGGTGGAAGGGGTCAGAGTTGGGGGGTGTGAGGGGGGTGGGGGGTGGAAGGGGTCAGAGTTGGGGGGTGTTGAGGGGTGGGGGTGGAAGGGGTCAGAGTTGGGGGGGTTGAGGGGTGGGGGGTGGAAGGGGTCAGAGTTGGGGGGTGGTGAGGGGTGGGGGGTGGAAGGGGTCAGAGTTGGGGGGTGTTGAGGGGTGGGGGGTGGAAGGGGTCAGAGTTGGGGGGTGTTGAGGGGTGGGGGGTGGAAGGGGTCAGAGTTGGGGGTGTTGAGGGGTGGGGGGTGGAAGGGGTCAGAGTTGGGGGTGTTGAGGGGTGGGGGGTGGAAGGGGTCAGAGTTGGGGGGTGTTGGGGGGTGGGGGGTGGAGGGTTTAGTTGAGGGGCGTGGAAATGGAGGGGGCTGGGGGAAGGGGGTTAGTTGGAGGGTGGAGGAAGATGGTCAGTTGCGGGAGGCAGAAGGGGTCAGAGTTGGGGGGAAGGGGACAGCCTGGGGGGGCAGTGGCAGGAGTCCTGGTGTGTGAAGTCCCTTCTGTCTGAGCAGGGATCCGCCTCGCACCCCCTACCCCAGGGCAGCGCCCTCCTGCCTTCGTTGGCACCTGCTGGGGCAGGAGAGTCAGACAGGGCTGGCTCCAGGCAGGAGCGTGGGGCTTCTTGCTCCTGTCACCCAGGCCAGTGGTGACCCGCAGACCATGGCGATGGGACGGGGGGCCCTGCCTCTCCTGCTGCGGGGTGCTCCCAGTCTCCTCTTTGATCACAGGCAGCTAAGGTTGGCCGGCTGCCTGGTGGGCTCTGATCGTTCCTCCTGTCCGGTTTGGCTCTGGCTGTGGTGCGTGGGCTGAGCTGCAGTTTGTACCAGTGTGCTCTGCTCCTAGGCTGCGTTCCTTAGCTGGGCATTCACTTGCAAGTGTCTGCCACAGTGGGGTAGAGCTGTCCAGTTCGTAGTGAGTCCAGAGCCCCCATCTGTCCCCTTTGGCAGTCCCGGCAAAAGCCAGGAACGAATGACCCCTGGAGACTGAGCCCCCCTTGTGCCCACAGTGCCTGAGCGTGAAAGGACCTGCAGTGGGGGGTGCTCTTCAGGACCAGGTTCAGAGGCATCAATGGGGGGCTATGGCAGGTTTGCATCACTGCTGGACAGGTCCTGTGGACAAGCTGGGGGGACGCTGGACTAGTCCTGTGGACCAACCAGGGCCCAGTCTCCTTTCACTGCAAGGATTCTCCCGCTAAGACTTCCCTCGGGTAGGAGTTTCTCTTCCCTGCTGAGCCCGAAGGACTCTTACGCTAATCTGTCGTAGTTCTTCGTCAGCGTCTCCTGGGAGTGTCTTCAGCTGGATCTAGATAGTCACTTTTTGGGGGGCATTTCATTCCCTCATGTTGAAGGGGACAGGTCTACCAGGCAGAGCACAGAACTGGGAGCCAGGCCTCCTGGGTTCTATTCCTGGCTCTCTGACCCACCCTGTGCCCTCCTTCACCTCTTCCCCATTGGTAAACGGGTGACCGGTGGTGGTGTGGGGGCTAGTCTATGTCTATCAAGTGCCAGACAAGTTGTCATTTGACTCAAAAAGGAAGGAGGGGCAGCAGCAAGACTGCAGGAAAGCAAGTAACTGTGGCTTTCAGGGTGGAGGAACCCAGCCTCTTCCAGGCTGAGAAGCTGGCTCTCCTTCGTGGTTGTCAGAACTAAGTTGTTTTGAGTAGGTGCACGAGTTTTTCCAAGCTTTGGCTTAACATAACAATTCTGCAGCGCAAAGGAGATGCCCCATGGAAGGGCAGCCCTCCTGGCAGTGTGGTCAGACTGTCTGGTATACTCATGATGACCATGGTTTTGAGGGTCAGAGCGTCCCTGAGCACTGAGGACTAGTCAGGCTGTACTTTGATGGAGTTGCAGGTTAGCGCCTGCTCTCATAGCCACGTGAGGTGGGTACGAACAGCCTGGCTCCTCTGTGAGAGATAACTCCAGACTCGGTGCTCAGATGAAGGGGCAACTGAATAACAAGGTGACAGTGCCACTGGCTCGCTAGTTCGGTCAGGATCTCCCCTGAACACCATATCGAGAGTCGGCTGAATGAGATCCACGAATCAGGCAGCTCTCGGGGAGGTGCTGAGTGCAGCATCTGTGACGTGGGCTTGCCGAGCCATCGGGGAATGGTTTCTAGTTGAGGCTTGGCATTGACTGCCCGTGTCCGGTGCAATCCCGGCTCCAGTAAAGAGCAGGCAGGAACCGATCTGTGCCTTTGTTTCTGCATTTTTGCATGGTCAGCGAAGTGCCAGAGAACTACCGCCGGGAATGCGCCAGGGCTCGCTAGCGGCTGCAGCCTGCAGTGACCCCCGCCTCTGGCCTCGCAGCTGTGCTGTGCAGTCTGGGAGCTGGCACACAATGGAAACCGTGTCTGTCACCCGGCCTGTTTTGTCAATAAAACCCAGGGCCGAATATGTTCTGAGCCAGTGAGAAGGTGCTGTAGGAACCTGCTTTGGGTTTGGCCTTGTGCTAGTCAGTGGCAGCTGTGACTGGCTGGGCCTGGTGGCCGTACCCCAGTCTGTAGAGCAGGAACTGTAGAACCCAAAACAGTAAACAGCCCCAGTGCAGACAAGTCTGCCCTGGCAGAGACACTCGGGCATCTGGGCACATGTGGGAGTGGGGAGAAGGGAAAGGGGCCTGCAATGCTTCTGCCCATGCTATAGGAGTGGTCCCTGCCAGGAACAGCCTCCCTGCCCTGGCGGGAGCAGCGCCATTCCTTGTGCGCTGTGCGGGTTGCTCAACTGGCAAGAGTGACTCGTTCCTTCCTCCTTTCGTGGCGGGGCCTTCTGGGAACAGTTTTGCTTCCTCTCTTGTGCTCCTCACCCCATGGCAACTCCAGCCAGAGCTTGGGGTGGTGATTCACCCTCCCACAGGTAGCGAGGGGCCCCTGCTTGGCATGTTGCAGTCAGGCTGACCGTAACTGACTGGTCTGTGGTAACCCCAGTCTTCCAGCTCCTAGCGTGGGGAGAACACGAGCCACTGAGGCCCTGGGGCTATTGTGGAGGGGGTGTCGCCAATGGGCCCAGGATAGATCTTGGCAGACTGCCCTGGAGAGGCCTGCACTTTGTCCCAGATCACAGGCTGTGGGGGCAGGAGTGGGCAGGGCCGGGGTGGTGGATCCTGGGCATTGCAGACACCTATTTCTCAACAGAAGCGAGACCCAGCAGGCTGGAATAATCTCTCGGCAGGCACGCGGCTCGTCTGGAGCAGGGCAGGGCTAGATACCTCCCTTGCCCAGCTTCCCTGCCCCAGCCCTTGCTGGCTAGAGGCTGGGAGGCAGGCAGGGTGTAGTGGGTTCTGAGCTGCTTTTAACGCCATTTGAGCACTGTCGGGTGAAGAGCCAGCGCTGCATGAGCTGCCAGCTCCCTGCCAACCCCAGTGATTCATGGGCTAGAGGCTGGGGGTCCCTGGGTGACTGGCTGTATAGTGCTTGCTGTCGTCAGTGGTCAAACCGCAGGGCCGAGCCTGACTCCCCTGCATTCAGCCAGGACTGGCCCTTCTGCTGGCTGACGGGAGCATTGACACTGCCCAGAGCAAGCGCCCCAGCCAGCCAGGTGGGTTAACTCTGGGTGAGTCCCTCCGGCTAGAAGCTGAGCAGCGCAGCTCGCCACGGATGTGATGGGCCAGTGCAGCCAGCCACTTTCCCTCAGGGCTTGTGGTTGCAATCGTCACCCTAAGACATTTGGGGGACCCTGGGTGTTGTCCTCCATGCAGGCCACCCTGTGCGTTCTGACCCGTGTGGGGTGGCTGGGCTAGCTGCCAGGTGACTCTCTGTGAAGGTCTGCGGAATGCACTGAGCAATTGGTGCTTTAGAGACTGCCCGAAGGCCAGCTTCCTGCCCCAAAGAGCCTGTGAGCGCCCAGCATGCGAGGTGCCAGGCTGCTCTGCGTGCAGTGTGAGAACCGGCTTGGCAGTAGCAATACAGCACTCGGCCAAGTCAGTGCCCGCACTAGGGGTTAGCACCAGCTCAACTGCAGTGATCCCCCAACAGCTGGTTCAGTCGGTGCAGCTTGTTGGTGGACAAGGCCTAAACAGGGCTCGGCAGTGCATAGAGGGAAGGGAGCAGGCCTGGGCTGATGTGGGCCTGCTGATCTGCCCCCACCCTGTTTATGGCAGTGACTAAGGGACGCAGGCCCGTGGTGAGCCTGTGAATTCTGCGGGGGCTGGCGAAGCCATGGATTCTGGCGTTGGCGTACGAGGGAAGGTATTTGAAGATGTTTTGGAGGTGACTTGCCGCTCTCTCTTCCTCCATGTTCCCTTCTAACCCTGCTTTGCTGAAGGTGTGATTGACATGCCGCATACACCGTGCAGCCATCCAGCCTTCACGCTGCTGCTGCCATCTCCCGATGTTATCCACCCCATGTATCTGGTGTGATGCCAAGAGTGTAACGTCTGCCTTCCCTTATCTGCTCCCCAGAGCCGGAGCGAGGCTTCCTCTCTGCCTGGGATGCACCCTGTACGTTTCTGGGGCTGTATAAACAATGCATGCCTTCTCCGTTCTGCAGCTCGATTTTCCAGCTTGCGCTTCCTAGTGCCCCTTGGGAGATGCGCCGTTAGAAGGAGATGTGCCATTAGTGAGGGGAAACTTGTGAAAACCAGTGTCCGAGGAAGGGCTGGGCTGGCCTGCTGAAAACCGTTCTGATTCAGATGTTCCCACACTGGAGGGGGGGGCTAAGTGCATGTGAATTTCAAACTCTCTAAAGGGGGGAGCTGGACTGGATGGAGCTGGGCCCTGCTGCTGGCCCTTGACTGTGCTTGTTTGAGGCCTGAGTTCTTGGCTGCGACCTGGCAGATGAGTTGTTGGCCTTTTCCTCCTGCAGGCAGAAATTGGTTCAGCTTTAGCCTCTGCACAGCATGCTGTGATTCAGAGCCTCTCCTGCTCCGAGCATGGTCAAGCTGTCCCCGATTGGGGAGCATTCGAACTCCCTGGCTGGGTGCTCGTTACTCACCTCTTCAAAGCTACTTGTTTTCACAAAGCAGCGTTTGTACCTGTGGGGTGAGGTGGCTCCCTCCCGCCAGCCGTAGAACTTTGCCCAGCTTCAGCTGTTGCCTCAAGCTTCTGGCCCCGATGCGGCATCACCTTCCGGCGTCCCCGGTGCCTGCCACTGCTCAGAGGGTGCAGAGGGAGATTGACATGGCGCTGGGCAGCTCCCTGCTGCAAAGGGGAGACCTGGGGGCAGTCAGGAAACTGACCCAAGGCTTGTTAATTTCACGCTGCTATTGCTGCGGCAGGCTCTGAGCAGCAGCTGGCCCTGAATCTGAGCGGTGGCTGCTCCCTCTCAGCCTCTCTCTTGTATCCCTTCTGGCTGGCTGGGGAGTGGGGTGCCTTCAAGTCCTGGTTTGGGGGGCGGGGGAGTTAAACTATTTATTTAGGAAGTTTTACTACGTTTACGAGTCCCTGCCATGTAACCCTCAGAAACAAACTAATCATCATTACAACAGTGTGCATTTGTTTGAAGAGACTTGTGAAGGATTTAGTCACCAGCTCTGGTAGTGTGAGCATGTTAGTGAGTTTCAGTGCAATGCCCGGGCCACGTGGTTTCTAGTGATCATATTAAAGTGGAAGCACTGATTGCAAGCGTTTAGCAGGGGAGCAGGCCCTGCGCTGTGTACTCCTCCATACAGCAGGTTGTGTCCATGGGGAGGATTTGCTAGGCCTAGTGTCTCTAGCAGGGCTTGAGCATGGCAGCTGCTGTGGGTGCAAGGGAAATAAGGAGATTAATTCCGGGGGAAGAGGCCAAGGCTGAGGCATGAGAAATACCTTTACAAGCAAGACTGTCATGGGAAGGAGGAGGCTGAATCCCCTCCACCAGCCACTGACACGGGAGAAATGGCCCCAGGCTAAAGGGGAGGCCAGTTTCAGTTAGACCCCCCATCCCCCATTTACGATGGGCACTAGGGTGCTGCTGGGGATGCTCAGCGATGTGCTGAGCAGGGCATGGAGGCCTCTCCTAGCCCGCCTGAGATGGGCTCCTTGCAGCTCTCGATGTCACCATAATGAGCTGACCAGATGGGCTGCTAGTGGGTGAGACTCACCCCCACCAGAGCGTGGCCTGCTGCCCCAGCATGCAGAGAGCACAGGAGCATGTCCCCTGCAGCTCCCTCACCAGCCCCCACAGTGCTCCCCCCCCCCGCGCTGTTGGAGCAAGCAGAGAGAGGTTTTTCAGGAGTCACGGAAGAGAACAAGCCACGAGGTGGAAGGTCAGGTGATGGGCAGAGCCCACGCAGCTTCCATGGCTCCTGCAGGGCCTGGATCTCTGCCAGGGCGAGGGCTTGGCCCCAGGGTAACGGCCCAGGGAGCCCCGCAGGATCGTACCCACCTGTGGACCCGAGGGACAGGGCTGCAGCACAGCTGTGTGGCTGGCTTGACGAGGTGACACCAAAAGCCCCAGAGACGCTGCCCTTGGGCTCCTTGGTGTCAGGTCCCGCACAGGTTGATGCCAAACCACAGGGGACCGTACAGTCCACAGACGGCTGCATGTCCTAACGGGAACACAGTCCTCCTAGAATCCGCTCCTGGCTGAGCAGGGCCCAGGCTGGCTCAGCCGACCCTGGGATCCTCCTTGAGCCAGGGGGCCGGTGGGTGCGCTTGTGCTAGCACATGCTCCTCAGTCCTGGTGAGGCTGCTCCGGCTCATTTGTGTGTTTGGGGGCAATATGCTCTCGTGCAGCGATTCTCAACCCACAGTTGCAGCCCATGTGACCCCCTCAGGGCCATACAGGCACCATATATATTGTGTGGATGGGACCCACATAACAGAGGGAGCCACATGTGTGGCCCATGATGGTAAATAGGTTGAGAGCCAGTGACCTAGTGGTTAGAGCATGGCTCTGGGAGCCCGGAAGGGCAGAGTTCTAGTCCTGATTGCTGCTCAGCCCCTGCCCCATACCCTGTTGGCCCCTGCCGGCGCTCAGTGCATGCCCAGGCTGCTCCTCGGCCATTCCCCCACAGGGTTGTCAGACCTCGTGCCCCAGGAATGGGCTGAGCTGTGGGGCAGCCCAGACCCATCACTGATTGCTGTGCCCAGCCGGCTGCAGACTGTCCCCGCCCTGCGGCGCTCCCAGGGCGACTGTCTGTGGCTAGTGCTGGCCCTGACTCATGGTGCGGTCGCAGGCTCAGGGTGACGGGGCAGCATGTGAGGATCAGTAAAGGAACCCGGCCCCTGCGCTGTGGAAGGAATGAGCCAGCCTTGCCGAGCGCTCACTCGCATTCCCTCGGAGTCAGGGGACCCGCTGGCTGGAGGGGCAGGGCACTGGGTGAGCTGGACAGACCCCGCTATGCCCTGAGGGCTGCCTCCCCCGGGCTGGGGGAAGGGGCATGGCGGGCGACCTCTTCTGTGCCTTCAGGGCCAGATTGGCCCCCATGGTCCCGCTGGAATGGGGCGATGGTCTCTCGCTGCTCACCCTGCTTTGTGGGTGGAGGAGGGGCCAAATACCAGTCAGTGTTGGTGCAACGCCCCCCTATGTGTGCGAATGAGATGGTCGTCGGGCTGCACCATGGCTGCTTTCAGCATCTCTGGCGGGAATCACCGGGACAGCTGCTACCAGGGGGAAGCCACGGGGAATCCTTCCCACCCCAGAGCAGGGTGTCTGTCTGGAGGACCGTGCCCCAGAACGCTGCCTGGCACGGGGCTTCCTGGTGCCCTTCTGTCCCCTGGCAGCCAGGCTGCTCGGTTGGTGTGGGTGGCTCACAGCAGCCGGGCTGGGCAGGGTGGGAGCAGGCAGGCCAGGCTGGGGCTCGGGCTGACTGAAGGTTTCCCTCTTGCTCTTGTTTTCAGGTATCTGCTACACGATATTTGACCTGGGCTTCCGTTTTGATGTGGCCTGGTAAGGTGGCTACACCTGGCTGGGCCAGTGCCCTGCTCACTCCCACCATGCACTGTCCCGTTCCACTGCTGGATCCTGCCACAGGGTGCCAGGCTGCGGCTCCCGTCCCCTCACCATTGCAACCAGGAAAGCCTGCACCCTGCCCTCAGTGTCCAGTCGCAGTCTGCTACCCCTGCCCTGGCCCTCCCTGTGCCGAGTGCTCTCTGCCAGCTGCCTGTGGTGCTCTTTGCCGGCAGGCGCTATCCAGATTGCCCTGGGCTGGGCTGGCTGATTCCCCCAGCAGCTAGCCCTCTGCCTTCCTCCACCAAGGGCAATGGGAACAGGGCTTTCAAGTGTTCTCCTGCCTGGCCTGCACTGCAGGAGGAGCCTGCCCGGCCACGTCAGGGCTCTGGGGTGAAGGCTGGGGACAAGGAGTGGCTGGGTCTGCTTGGAGCCCCGGGCAGCGTCGGGCTGGTCTCTTACTGAGCTCATGGCTCTGCCACGTGCTGGGGAAGGACAGGTGGGTCCTGGGGTTCCTTGCTGTGTGCTGCAGACCCAAGGCTGGCGACTCCCCTCCCCTTTCATGGGCCACCCATGTGGGCAGCCGTGGGTCTGTGCTGGAGACCCCAGCTGTCTGTGTGTGCACATGAGGTTGGCTGCAGGAGGGGGTGGGGGGGAGCCGCATGGCAGGCAGCCGTCTCACCTGCTGCCCTCCTCCTACGGAAGGGAGGCGCTGGGTTGTCGTCCCTTGGCCTGTGGCCGTTGAGTGCTGGGGTGGTGGGGCCGTCCTGGACTCTGGACTAACAAGGTTCCCTTCTGCATCTAGGTTCTTAACGGAAACCTCCCCCTTCATGTGGTCCAACCTGGGCATCGGTCTGGCCATCTCACTGTCCGTGGTGGGCGCAGCCTGGTGAGTTGGGTCCCATTGTCTGGGACTGCCAGTCCTGTGGGGTTTGCTGCTCCCAGAGCCTGTCTGCTGGGCCGGGGTCAGGGGAGATATGCCCTGGGGGCGGGGACTTGCTATCGTTGGATGCCTGAGTCAGCCCCTAGGCAGCGGCCTGGCTCCAACCTCGTGGCAGGGCCCCTTAGGTCTGGGGCAGCGCTCTGACTGGCCTCATGCTCCTGCTGGCGGCCTGGGAGATGTCAGGTGTCTGGCTGGTCTCCGTGGGTTCTGTGCCAGCGAGTCCCAGTCAGGCTGGTGGCTGCCCTGTGTCCCTGGGTGCCGCTGCTTTTCCCACCCCGTCTCACCGTGCCCGCCTGTGGTGTGAGCAGGAAGGGCTGGGCATTCAGCTCCCGTTGAGCTTGTTGTGAGCTCTCTCCAGTCGGCGCTCGGCTCTGCTCCAGGGAGTCACCATCTCCTCGTTGGCAGCCTCTAGCTCTCCGTCCAGGGTCCTGCAGGCAGGTGCCCGCCCCCGGGCTCCCTCACTGACTGGCCTGTCTCTCACAGGGGGATCTACATCACTGGCTCCAGCATCATCGGCGGGGGAGTTAAGGCCCCCAGGATCAAAACCAAGAACCTGGTCAGGTAAGGACAGCTGTACCCAGTGCTTGATGCTCTGGGACAGATCCTGGCACCTGGGGGGCACAGTGCCCCAGGGGGCTAGTCAGCAGTTCACCTGAGCTGCTCACACTTCCCCAGCACCCTGGGCCCTGTGGGCAGGGCCTCGTGCTGTACAGTGCTGACCCTGCTGGTCTGCGCTGCGTCCGGCGCTGGGATCCCAGCCCTGCTAGTGGTCGGGCCGGGTCACTGTACAGCTGCCGGATCGAACATCTCCTCTCCCCACAGCCCGCCCCCTTCTCTGGCCCATGCACCTGGTGTGCGGGGCACCGGTCAGTCCCAACCTGAAGGAAATGGCTCCTGCCCAGGCCTTGGGGCTCCACACCCTTGGACTGGAAATGGGAAACATCCTGAAGCACCAGTGCATGCTGGGAAAGGCCGTGCTGCTTGTCCCTGGCTGGCTGCAGGCCTGTGTGGGGTATGAGGCCCCCCACCCTGTGTGTCTGCCTGTTGGATTGCTGTGGGATGCTTCCCATCTATGCTGGGGTGGCGAAGGGCCAATGCTGCCCCCCCCCCGGAGCATCTCAGCCCGGGGGCCGAGCAGGGGAGATGCCCTGAGTGGTGTCAGTGTGGGAGACCCCGCAGGGAGACGACTCATCTGTCAGCACGATGGGCAGCTGTGGGGGCAGAGGCTGGGTTGTGGGTCGCTGGGTCCGGTTGCTAACCCTGCCCCTCATCCACAGCATCATCTTCTGTGAGGCCGTGGCCATCTACGGGATCATCATGGCGATCGTCATCAGCAACATGGCTGAGGTGCCAGGGCCTGGCTGGGCTGCCTGCCACCTGAGTGGGGTGGGGGGAGGGTGCAGCCCCTGGAGATCTGCACAGTCTCCCTGACTCGTTCTTACGGGGGAAGGAGAGGCATAGCCAAGGCTCCAAGTCTCTTCGCTGCTTCCCTCAAATATCTCTGGGCAGAGCAGTAAACCCAGTGCAGGCTCCTGGCATGGGGAGCCTCTGCCACATGGGGTGTCCCTTGGCTCCCCTGGCCTGTGGTCCTGGCTCTAACTGGCCTGTACCAGCTGCGGCAGTGGGCAGAGCCTGGCGCCCCACCGGGCTTAGTGCTGGGTGCCCACGGGGCATTTTTTGGCTGGGATAATGGGCGCATGGATCCAGGCTCTGTGAAGCCACTGGGGCATGCAGGAGTTGAGCTGGGCTCCAGGAGGGGAGATGGCAGGGCTCTGGTAAAACCCTATTGTTCCAGCCTAACCCAGGCAAGAGGCAGCGCCCGAGCTCACCACCAGAGCAGGCCAGGCCCTCTCGGGAAGGGTTGTGGTTCCGTTGTCCAGAGCAGGGCAGGACTCGCCCTGGGTCCCACCGTGACTTGAATCAGACCTGGCTGCGAGTCCCAGCCCATCTCCGAGGCAGGGCCCTTTCTCCCTAGCCCGCTAGTCACGCTGGGGAGCCGGGGAGAGTTTGTCCAGTGCAGCGTGAGTGGCGCTGCTTGGCCAGGACAGTGCAACACAGCAGGGTCCCAACCTGATGGCGACGCCTTAACGGGCATGTCTTGCCACCATATGCCCGCTCAGACAGACGCAGATGCTGGTTATGTGCTGGGGGAATCTGCCTCTGCCCCAGTATGTGGCGGGGAGGGGCCTGTGGAGCAGGTAGCTAAGGCCCTGGACTGGGACTCTGGGGTTTTGGGTCCCAGCTTGGGCAGCCTGTGCCCGTCCCCATGACAGGGAGCTCTGGCCAGGCTGCTGTACCCCTACCGCTAACTCTGCGCCATATGTCTTCTTCCAGCCTTTCAGCGGCACCACCCCAGAGACCATCGGAGCCAAGAACTACCATGCAGGTAAGCAGCGCCCTTCCCCATGTCTGGAGGGGCCTCTGGGGCCAGCGGGCTCTTCCCTGAGTGGTGGGAGGCTCCTGCACCCTGGCCCCATGCCAGTGCCTGTTCTCGCTGCGTGCTCCGGCATGCTCTTCCCCTAATGGGTGCACGGTGGTCCTAGTTCGCTCTCCCCAGTGAGCGACAGGGCCCCTGTGTGCGCAGTGCAGCCCTTCCTGGGATGCTTGGCGGCAGCCGGACCCCTGTGAGAGCAGCTGTGAGCCCTGTCTGGGCCCAGGGGCAGCACCTCTCCTCTGGGGCAGGCAGGGCTGGGGAGCAGCCGCCTGTCCCACTTCTGTCCCTGCAGGCCCAGCTGTTCAGGGTGGTGGCTTGCCTGGCCTAGCATTGGGAATGGGGGTGTCTGGGCTGGGTGGAACCCAGCCCCTGGAGCCTTGCCTGAGTCTGCCAGCGGAGAGCCCTCTGCTCTCCCAGTCTCCATCCTGCTGGGCACCTGCAGCGGGCTCTGGACCCAGGGCGGCTGCCACAGGGCAGGGCAACGTTGCTGCCCCTCAGACATGCCTTTGTGGCCATGTTTGGGGGTCCAGCCTCTGGGGGTATCTACCTTGGTAGCTGGGGGTCTGGGTTCGCTACCTCTGCTTCCCCTGCCCCAAACGCAGGGTGTTACCCGCTCTTGGTGCGCGGCAGCTATTTGAGCTCGCCCTGACGCTGCTGGAGCGGCTCCATGGCCAGCTGAGTGCACAGGGCCCTGCCTGGCAAAGGTCCTTCAGGGAAATGGCTGGAATTTGGCAGCCTTGGTTTGTCCTTTTCATGTTCTGCTCTGTCCCCTTAACTCTGCCCCTGGCAGCTCCTAACAGTTTCCTAGCCTGGGCCAGTGCCCAGAGCACCCTAGTGGGCTCTCACAGGAGGAGACCAAGCCCTTGTGCAAGGCAGGCCCTAGCCTGAGGCCTGCCGCGTCTCACTGCTCCGTGCCCCACCCCTCCAGGTTACTCCATGTTTGGAGCCGGCCTGACCGTGGGCCTCTCCAACCTGTTCTGCGGGGTGTGCGTGGGCATCGTGGGCAGCGGGGCTGCACTGGCCGACGCCCAGAACGCCAGCCTCTTCGTCAAGATCCTGATCGTGGAGATCTTCGGCAGCGCAATCGGGCTCTTCGGGGTCATAGTCGCCATCCTGCAGGTACTGGCTCATGCTCCTGGGGCCCCCAGCCCCACATCTGCCCCAGGCATGGCTGCCCAGCTCATCAGACAGGCCTAGGCGTCTGCAGGGCCTCAGTGCCCTGGGTGATGGGAGGTGGGGTGATGGGAGGGCTGCAGTCACTGCTCTCTGGTGAACAGAGAAGTCCACCCAGGGAACAAGATGCAGTGGCTCCATCCAGCCTGGCTTCTGGAACCCATCTTGGCACTGCCAGGCCCCGCCCCCAGCAGTCCCAGGGAATGGTTCAACTGGGCACTGGAATTGGAGCCCTGCAGCTTCAGGCAGGCTGCCTGATCAAGGCAGTTGGGGGGGCACCTGGCAGGGGCTCAGGGCATGCTCTGACCTGTCTCCTTTCTCTCTGCAGACATCTAAAGTAAAAATGGGGGACTGAGCCCCTGCCCGTTCCGGCCTGCCCCCCTGCAGGCGCGTCTGTACATATTTATTTAATGTTTCTATTTCCTGATCGGGGGCATCACTTCGCCACCTCGGGCGCGGGAGCCCAGGTGTATAGAACCGTCCCTGCTGATCCGCTGGCCCCATGGAGGAAATAATCATCTGTGTGTGAATTCGGCTCCCTCCTGTCGGCCCAGCCAGGTGGGGGGAGGGGGTTGATGCCTGAGTGTTCCCGGTGTGTGTAGAAATCAATCGACCAGTGTAAGTCAGTGTCACGTGAAATAAACATGGTTCCTGTCCCCGCCTGCTGCATTCTGTCTGTGCCATGTGCTCCCCTTCTGCCCTCAGGGCACGCCAGGGCACCGCCAGCCCTGCCTGGCCACAGGGACATGGCACTGGTGTTCCCAGAGCCCTCTTTCAGCGGTGGTAGGGCTAGCCCAGATCTAGCTCAGCGCTGCAGGCAGCTGCCAGCCCTGGTGCTGCCCCCTGCTAGTGCGCAGGGCAAGCACAAGAAGAAAATTCTTATGCTGGCATGGACCTGTGCCCAGTGTCCCAATGGGTTGGTGGAAGGAGGGCCTGCCTGAGTGTCCTCATACATCTGCCTCAGATCAGTGCTGCAGCCGAGGGAGGCCCTGGGGTGGGGCTGGCAGAGAGCTGAGGGTTGGGAGTGGGAGGCACGGTGGACGTGGTGGGGAGGGTAATGTCATAAGAACAACCAGACTGGGTCAGAGCAAAGGTCCATCTAGCCCAGTGTCCTGTCGGCCGACAGTGGCCACTGCCAGGTGCCCCAGAGGGAATGAACAGAACAGGGAATCACCAAGTGATGCATCCTCTGTCACCCATTCCCAGCTCCTGGCAAATAGGCCAGGGACACTATCCCTGCCCATCCTGGCTAATAGCCATTGATGGACCGATCCTCCATGAACTTATCTAGTTCCTTTTTGAACCCTGTTATAGTCTTGGCCTTCACAACATCCTCTGGCAAGGAGTTCCACAGGTTGACTGTGTTATGTGAAGAAATGCTTCCTTTTGTTTTAAATCTGCTGCCTTTTAATTTCATTTGGTGACCCCTACTTCTTGTGTTAGAAGGAGTATTTACTTTCTCCACCCCAGTCATGATTTTACAGATCTCTATCGTATCACCCTTTAGTCGTCTCTTTTCCAAGCTGAAAAGTCCCAGTCTTACTAATCTCTCCTCATACGGCAGCCGTTCCAGACCCCTCATCATTTTTGTTGCCCTTTTCTGAACCTTTTCCAATTCCAATAGATCTTTTTTGAGATGGGGCGACCACATCCGCACGCAGTATTCAAACTGTGGGCGTACCATGGATTGATAGAGGCAATATATTTTGTTGTCTTATCCATCCCTTTCTTAATGGTTCCCAACATTCTGTTTGCTTTCTTGCCTGCTGCTGCACATTGAGTGGATGTTTTCAGAGAACTACCCACAATGACTCCAAGATCTCTTTCTTGAGTGGTAACCATCACTTGCTGGAGGATTCTCTGCACCTTGAAGTCTTTAAACCACAATTTGAGGACTTCAATAGCTCAGACATAGGTGAGAGGTTTATTGCAGGAGTGGGTGGGTGAGATTCTGTGGCCTGCGTTGTGCAGGTCAGACTAGATGATCAGAATGGTCCCTTCTGACCTTAATATCTATAAGTCTATGAATTTATAGTTGGGATTATGTTTTCCAATGTGCATTACTTGGCATTTATCACCATTGAATTTCATGTGCTGTTTTGTGAGATCTCTTTGTAGCTCTTTGCAGTCTGCTTTGGACTTAACTATCTTGAGTAGTTTTGTATCATCTAGTAAATGATTCTAGTAGATCGGCGAGGCATGATTTCCGTTTACAAAAACAATGTTGACTCTTCCCCCAACAAATTGTGTTCATCCATGCATCTGGTAATTCTGTTCTTTGCTAGAGTTTCCTAGAGTGTCTTCAGTCCTGCACCTTATTTCAACGAGGGTTTAATGTGGAGTGAGGTGCTGCTGTCGGGGGCCCTCTAGAAGCTGCACCAAATGTTGGGAGGAGTGCGTTCAGGCGGCCTGAATCCAGCAGCAGAGCTCCTACTTGGCTCCACTGCTGAGTGGGGTGGCAGCCACCTGTGTCCCTGAGCTCAAAGCACAGCGAGCCCCTAGACAACCAGCCGCTGTGCTCTGGGTGGGAAGGGACCATCTCTGGCACAACCTGCCCCTCTCCAGGCTAGGAAGGTGCAGTCCCCCTGTGCCCCCAGGGGAAGGCTATGGCCAGCCTGCCCCATGCCAGACCTGGATCCCCCCATCTCAGGCAGTGGGGCTGCCTCTACTCTGGGACTGGAGCCACTCTGCCTTCTGTTTTGGATGCACCTCTTCTGCCTACTCCAGTGGCTGGTCAGTGTCATTGGCCTGGGGCCCAAGCAGCAGCTGTGGGCACGGGCTGGAGATAGCTTTCTGGGCACTAGAGTCTGTAGTAGCCCCCTCTGCCGGTGTTCACTGCCAGGAGATGGGTAGTGGCTGGGCTCTGAGCCAGGAGGGTATGTGGGGGGTGGCTGGGATCGCTGTCCCCACTTGGAGCCCCCTGGTTACTATAATTCAGCTGCAGTATGGTGAGGCTGGGGAGCTGCAGGGCCATGTGGTGCTGGGAGCTGTAGCAGTTTTCTTCCCGTCCTCTTCCCCCCCCCCCCTTGGCAAAGAGTTGCCCGCATGCCTACTCTGCAACTGGGCACTCCTGCAAGAGGGGGGAGCCTGAGTGTGAGAGGAAGTGGCAGGCAGCAGCTCCAGCCTGTCTGCTATTGGAGGGCCTCAGGAAGAGAGCAAATGCAGGCAGTCCCAGCAGGGGGGCTGAGGAAGGCCAGGTCCTGCTGCCCATTGCCCCAGGCTGGGGATGTGACCGTGATGGGCCGAGAGCGAGGGGGCCCCGGGCCCTTTAAATTGCTGCCAGAGCCCTGGGGCTCCTGGCGCCATTGCAGCTACCATGGGGCTCAGGCGATGATTTAAAGGCCCCGGGGCTCCCAGGGCAGTGATTTAAAGAGCTCAGGGCTCCCAGCCGCTGCTGCTGGAGCCCCGGGCCCTTTAAAGTCACCACCTCTTCTGGGTGAGGCACTGCCTCTGCTCAGGACCCTGGCCCTGCATACCGGTAACTCCTTTAAGTTACTTTCACCCCTGGCTTTTCTGCAGCAGCCTTGTCTTCCTTGAGTGCACCTCAGTTGTCCACTGCTGCCCCCTTCCCCCCCATTGTTTGGCAGGCTTCCTGCTTCTGAGGCGGGGGAGGGGGGAATTGGTGTTTAGTTTTTGTGTGTTTTGCTAGTTGCTGTTCAAATTCTTTTTTGGCCTTCCCAATTGTACTTTTACACTTGTCTTGCCAGCATTTCTGCTCCTTTCTATTTTCCTCTGTAGGATTTGACTTCCCATTTTTAAAGGAAGTCAATTTTTGCCTTTAACCATCTCTCTTTTTGCTCTGTTTAGCCATGGTGGCATTTTTTTGGTCTTACTCTCCTCTACTGTGCCCCCCCCCTCGCTTTGGGGATACATTTAGTTTGAGCCTTTATTGTGGGCTTTTTAGTAGTTTCCATGCAATTTGCAGGAATTTCACTCTTGTCACTCCAGCTTTTAATTTCCTTTTAACTAGTTACCACATTTTTGTGTAGTTCCCCTTTCTGAAGTTAAATATTACTGAGATGGATCTCTTTGGTATTCCCCCCCCCCCCAAGGTTGTTAAATTGAATTATATTATGGTTGCTATTACCAAGCGGTTCAGCTATATTCACCTCTTGGACCTGATCCTGTGCTCCATTAGGACTAAATCAAGAATTTCCTCTCCTCCTGTGGGTTCCAGGACCAGCTAATCCAAGAAGCGGTCATTAATGGTGTCTAGAAATTATCGCTCTGCATCCCGTCCTGAGGTGACATGCACCCAGTCAATACGGGGATAGGTGAAATCCCCCATTGTGACCTATGGTACCTGGGGCAGCCCTCACTGGAGATGCCAAGGTCAGGACAGCTGCAAAAGGGAGAGCAGATACTCCCAAGGCTGGTGGGTAACAATGAAGTTAACCCCCACCACCACCACCAGTCACAAACTGCGCTTCTGATCCCCCACACTAGTTATCAAGAAGGAAAAAAAGAAATCACACAGCCCCCTTTATTGCATTCCAGTCTCTGGCCCCCAATCAGCACCTAGGTCCAGTCCAGTGAGAAGTTATTTAAAATAACTCTGCTCACATATACAAAATGTTCTGACCCCAAAGGGGCAACCATGTTACCAGCTCAATATTGGTTTGGATCTTACCCAAAATACCACGCTGCCAGCCAATCCCTTAGTATCTAAAACTAAAGGTTTATTATAAAGAAAAAAAGAACAAGAAGAGAGATGCTAAATAGTAAAACAGTTGCATGCATGCAAAGACTTCAAAGTCCATAGATCAGGTTCTTAGCAATGTTGGTGAGTTTGCTGGCTTGAAAATCCCTCTGGACACATCCACAGCTTGGATGGGTCATTCAGTCCTTTGTTCAGAGCTTCGTTTGTAGCGTGGTTACTCCAGAGGTAAGAAACAGGATTGAAGACAAATGGAGAAGATGCAGCTGCCTTGTATAGTCTTGCGGCCTGTGCTCCCTTTGTTTCCAACGCAAGCTGACTCGCACGTGGCTTGGAGAAGCCTCAGTTCTGTCCATAGGCATGCCCCTGCATGCCTTGCCGAGTCACAAGGCATGTCTGCCTTCTCTCAAGGGGTCAGTTGTATCACTGATGGTCCTTAATGGGCCATCACGCAGGCTAGGCAGAGCTGAAACTCTCCTGGGGGTGTCAGAAACATAGCACAAGTTTTGAAATACAGGCCCAAAATAGGCAGCCACAAGTAACCTAGAGCATCCCTGACTGGGGTTTATCCAACCTGTTCTTAAACACCTCCAGTGATGGGGCTTCCCCGCCTGTCCCCAGATTGTAACTCCCCTGGGAGTTAGCCATCTTGTTTCTAATATCTAACGTCGAGCTCCCTTGCCGTAGATTAAACCGATCATACTCCCAGCCTTGAATTCTTGTCTGGTTCCATCCCACTAGCAGTCTTGCCCTAACTTTGTCTTGGACTGACATCAGGCTAACTGGGCTATAGCTTGCTGGGTCACCCCATTTCCCCCCTTTTCAATAGTGGTGCGGTGTTAGCTTTTCCTCAGCCCTCTGGTGGAGCATGTTCAAAATGACGTAAGGGATTTAGAGAGCTCCTCGGCCAAGTCTTTTAACAGGTTTGGGTGCAAGTTATTCCAAAGGTTTCACTTTAATACTTGCTGTCTAGCATTCGTCCTAGTCCCTGAGGGACTAGAAAGTGTTTCATTGTCACACTTAGATACAGATGCATCATCCTGCATCTTCCCAAATATACAAGAGAAATAGTTGAGTACTTCTGTGATTGACAATTTGAGCATCCTGCTCTAATACTGGCCACGGACCAATGCTAGGATTTGGCTTGTTCCTGATCTATTGAAGGGATTCCTTCTCAGTCCTTACCCCTCCAGGCCATATTCCTTACTGATACCTTTAGCTTCCCAAACAGCTGTCTGCATTTCCTAACGTCCAATTTCTACTCATTGCTACCAACTTCTCATTTTTCCATCTTGGTTTAGGTGTGAGGTGGGAAGAGGTCGGGTAGCAGCTGTCTTCACCTCCCCTATTTTAACCCAAGAAGGCACCTGTCATGATTGCAGAATTGGTTTCTGGGTGTTGAACGCTGTGTCCTTCAGCAGTTCTTTGCCTTCACCTGTTTTGTTGACATTTGTCCTCCCAGTCACCCACCATTGCTTATGATTGTTTTCAGCCTTGGGAAACAGGCCCTTTTAAAGTTCAAGTCTGGCTATTACCAGTTGGGACATTGCCATGCTTGCAAATGAGCTTAGTTCGTGGTCGTTAGCATCCAGGTGTGACGGGTTTGGTCACAGAAACCCCCTTGGGACTGTTACCCAATGAGCTCTGAGCCCTTTTCCCTGTTGGCTTGGGACTCCAGAACCCTGTCTTGTTAAGCCACTCAGCAGGTTACCTGTCTCCAGCACCCAGCTCCCAATGGGATCCAAACCCCAAATAAATCCGTTTTCCTCTGTATAAAGCTTATACAGGGTAAGCTCATAAATTGTCCGCCCTCTATAATACTGATAGAGAGATATGCACAGCTGTTTGCTCCCCCAGGTATTAATCACTTACTCTGGGTTTAATAATAAACAAAAGTGATTTTATTAAGTATAAAAAGTAGGATTTAAGTGGTTTCAGGTAATAACAGACAGAACAAGTAAGTTGCCAAGCCAAATAAAACAAAACATGCAAGTCTAAGCCTAATACATTAAGAAACTGAATACAGGTAAATCTCACCTTTAGAGATGTTCCAATAAGCTTCTTTCACAGACTAGATGCCTTCCTAGTCTGGGCCCAATCCCTTCCCCTGGTATAACCCTTGTTAGCTCCAGCTCAGATGGTAACTCGGTGATTTCTTATGAGTGGCAGTTGACTTTGTTCTGTTCCACCCCCTTTTATAGCTTTGGCACAAGGTGGGAATCTTGTGTCTCTCTAGGTCCCCACCCCTCCTAAATGGAAAAGCACTAGGTTTAAGATGGATTCCAGTACCAGGTGACATGGTCACATGTCACTGTAAGACCTCATTCTTCATTACCCACAGGCTGGTCTCCACATCTATAAGGCTTGCAGGTAAATAAACCATCTACAACCCATTGTCCTAGTCAATGGGAACCATCAAGGTTCTAAACCACCATTTAATGACTCACACTTTGCATAATTACAATAGGACCCTAGAGTTACAGTTTATATTTCTAGTTTCAGATACAAGAATGATACATACATACATACAAATAGGATGACCGCACTCAGTAGATTATAAGCTTTGTAATGATACCTTACAAAGTTCTTTTGTGTAAAGCATATTCCAGTTACATTATATTCACACTCTATAAGCATATTTCCATAAACAGATGGAGTGCAACGTCACACCTGGCAACCATAATTTTTTAGAGAGACAAAAGGTGGGTGTATTGGTCCAACCTCTGGGGGTGAGAGAGATGCTGTTGATCATACACAGAACTAGACAGTTTGGTCTAATGCCTGAGTCCCACCTGGCTATAGCAACCCTGCATCCATCAATTTTTTAGGTCAGTGAAGAATTCAGTGTGATGGAGTGAGCTGTAGCTCACGAAAGCTTATGCTCAAATAAATTTGTTAGTCTCTAAGGTGCCACAAGTCCTCCTTTTCTTTTTGCGGATACAGACTAATATGGCTGCTACTCTGAAACCTATCAGTGTGTCTAATACAAACTTGGCTCTTGGTGGTTGCAATACTGTTTGTGTAGAAAGTTCTGTTTTCTACTGGCCCACTGAGCTCTGTAGCTTGTGTCCCACAACCTGAAATTCCCCCATGATCACACACGGTATTTTTCTACACAGTGGGATGTTGGAGGAGCGGCTCCTCGTGTTCCCTGTCTGACTGGGGTGCTCTAGCCAAGCCCTCTCGCATTTTGGGATGTATGGGAACATTGACCCAGGAGCACCCTGGAGCCTGTCCTGCAGTAGCAGTAATGCCAGAGCAGGGGATGGTGTCTCCAAGGCTGAAGGCCACTTGCCTGCCCATGACACCTCCAGCCCCCATTCCTAAGTGGGGCGGAGCCAGAGTTGAACATTGCAGCTGGGGGACTCCCTCCGCCATGAGTAGCACATTTGGTGTCGTACACCAGTGTTTCTAATTCCTCTTGTCTATTACTCAGGAGTCTGGTGTTGGTGCCCAGGCCCCCACCCCCAGGGCATGGCCCTCTGCCCCACAGCTCACTTGCTGGTGCACAGGCCCCCACCCTGCCCCACTCCCACCCAGTCATGCCACCCCACCTACTCCCTGGTGCCCCTTCCCTGCACCACCCACACCCTTGGTGCCCCCCGTCCTGCATCACCACCACCCAGCGGTGCCTACCTACACTTGTCCCCCTGGTGCCTCCACCCTGTCCTACCACACCCCCACTTGCTGGTGCCCCCGCACTGCCCTGCCCCTGCTTATTGGTGTCCAAGCTCCAGGGCCCTGTACCCAGACAAGGGGGGGGTTCCTGCCAGGAGTCAGCCTTGGGGGTCCCATTGCAAGGGCGGTGCCCGACGCTGCAGGGACTGAGGGAAGGGGTGGGGGTTGGGGGCAGGGATGGGGTGAGGGGGCAGGGGTGGAGCGAGGGCATTGCCAGGCCTGGAGGTGGGGCCTATTGATGGAGGGGGTATGGCTGGTCTTTGGGGGGTGGAGAGGTCACGACCTATGGAAAGAGTGGGCGGGGAAGGTCCTGGGGGTGCAGCAGGGGTGGGACTAGGGAAAGCGGGGGTGGGGCTGGTCCTGGGGGCAGAGCCTAGGGCAGCAGGGGCGGGGCGAGGCCTGGCAGCAGAGCCTAGAGCATTGGAGGCTGAGTGGGGGCTGGGCCGGACCTGGGGGTGGGACTAGCGGAAGCAGGGGTGGAGCCTGTCCTGGGGGCGGGGTTTAGGGCAGCAGGGGTGGGGTGCGGCTGGTCCTGGGGGTGGGGCCTAGGGCAGTCGAGGTGGATCGGGGCAGGGCCTAGTGCAGCGGAGGCGGAGCAGGGGCGGGGCTGGTGCTGGGGGCGGGGCTTAGGGCCACGGAGGCGGATCGGGGACAGGGCCCAGGGTGGGGGAGGCGGATTGGGGGTGGGGCCTGTGCTGGGGCAGGGCCTAGTGCCTCGGGGTGGGGCTGGTCCTGGGGGTGGGGCCTAGGGCAGTGGAGGCGGGTCGGGGGCGGGGCCTGGGCTGGGGGCGGGGCCTAGGGCCTCGGGGTGGGGCTGGTCCTGGGGGTGGGGCCTAGGGCAGTGGAGGCGGGTCGGGGGCGGGGCCTGGGCTGGGGGCGGGGCCTAGGGCCTCGGGGTGGGGCTGGTCCTGGGGATGGGGCCTAGGGCAGTGGAGGCGGATTGGGGGCGGGGCCTGGGCTGGGGGCGGGGCCTAGGGCCTCGGGGTGGGGCTGGTCCTGGGGGTGGGGCCTAGGGCAGTGGAGGCGGGTCGGGGGCGGGGCCTGGGCTGGGGGCGGGGCCTAGGGCCTCGGGGTGGGGCTGGTCCTGGGGGTGGGGCCTAGGGCAGTGGAGGCGGATCGGGGGCGGGGCCTGGGCTGGGGGCGGGGCCTAGGGCCTCGGGGTGGGGCTGGTCCTGGGGGTGGGGCCTAGGGCAGTGGAGGCGGGTCGGGGGCGGGGCCTGTGCGGGGGGCGGGGCCCGGGGCGGCGGCGCTGCGGTGCGGGAGCGGCCGGGCCTGGTCGCTGCGGAGCGGAGTGGGCCGGGCCGGGAGGCCCCGCAGCCCGCCATGGGCGCCCCGTGGCCCGGGGCGGGCGCTGCCGCTGCTGACGGGGCCGGGCTGCGGGGCTGGCGGAGGAGCCGGAGCCGCCCGCACTGAGCCCGGCGGGGCCGGGGGAGCCGCCGCGTCCCGGAGCCGCCCGACACCCGGACCGGTGAGTGCGGCCCCCCCCGACACGGACCATCACCCGCCCCCCCATAGTCAGCAGCCCCAGGGGGCTGGGCGGGGCCCCCAGCTCCTCCCTCCCCCCCCGTGGGGTGGCCCGTGTCTGCCCGGGGCGTCCTGCGCGCCGAGCGCGTCCGTCCCCGCAGCTCCCCGGCGCCCCAGGGCCCCTGTTTGTAACCCGGGGCTGTTCTAGTGTTGGGGGGATCCCTGCTCAGGCCCCCCCGGCTAGCACCGACCCCGGCAGCCCCCCCCCCCGTTTAGCTCCTCCTCGCCTTTATCCCACCCCGCCCAAAATGGCTCCTGCAGAGTCCCCCAGGCAGCCCCTGCAGGAGCGGGGCCTTGGGGGGCCGAGCCTGGGCCGCTGGCGGGGAGCGGGGCCTTGCCGCGGGCAGCGCCCGGCGGGTGCGGCAGCGCCCGGGGTCAGGCCGGCTCCCTGCTTGGCGAGGCAGGAGGCTGCGCGCTGGAAGCGGGGGGCTCCCGTGCGAACAATGCAGGCTCGGGGGGCAGGGAGCCTGGCTCATGGCCTTGGGGGGCTGGGACGCGACGCGCGCGGGGAAGATAAGGGGGTTTGCCGGGTTCCCAGCAGGGCTTTGCTCTGGCACTACTTGCTCCTTGTCTCTGGCATCTGGGTCGGTTCAGCAGAGGGCACCGGGCAGAGACGGGGGGAGGTGATTGCGGGTGAGAGAGACAAGCCTCTGACAGACGCCGGTCATATAAAAGCGATGACCCCAGCCACCTTGTCGCCCAGATCCTGGGACCCAGCAGCACTGGCTGCTCTGGGGGCTGGTGTGAAACTCGCCTTTCCCCAGCAGCCTTCGTTGCTCTGGGGCCCTGCTTCGAGCATGGCTGCGGAAGCGGGTCAGGCTACCAGGTCTGAATGGGGCTCCCCGGAGGCAGCATGCCTAGCTTAGAGGGGCCCTTGGATGCGGTACCCACAAGTGCAGGACGGTAGCTCAAATCACGTTCTGGGTAACGGGTACACGTGGGCATATGCACCTGCCATCTGCCCGCACGTGGCGACTCCGGAGCAGGGAGGACAGCCACCCACGGCAGGGAAGCTTGGTTTGAATTCTGACCAAGCATGACCCTGTTTATTTGCACTCTGCCAATGTTTGTGCCAGCAGCGTTTCTGTCTGGGAGTGGCTGCTGATCCTGGCCTTCACACGGGACCGGCAGTATTTGGGCTCCAACAGAGGTATTTGCTAGTCCAAAAGTTTCCCTCATCCAGTTGGGCTGCAGAAGAGGAAACTTCTGCCTTGGGCTACCAGTCCTGGCTGGTCAGAATGGCCGGCAGCCCCAGTTGAGCTGTTTCTGAGTCCCAGAGAACTGACTGAAAATCACTGTTTTCACGGGCAGTTTGCAAATGGGGAAAAGCCTGAACTAACCCAGTCAATTATTCACAACAAGTAACTGGCCTGGCTCTGCTCAGCTGCAGCAAACTCCATTAATGGCCTCTTCAAATCACACCCAGCCTCCTTTCCCGCTTGCGGGCACACCCTGCTTGGGCCAGGCCTTAATGGCTAGATTGAGCTACACACTTTAGAAGGGGGGGTGTGACGGAGCAGGGAGTGGGGCGGATTGACCTGGGACTGTCTGCATTGGGGATGGGATGGCGGGGGGGACTTCACTGGAGGGACGATACCTCAGCCTGTCACCTGAACCAGGAGCTGGGTTGGGGCCAGGTGACACCTTCTGCCCGGGAACTGGACAAAGACTGGAGGAGGAGCCGGGGGGAGGCTGGGGGAGTCAGCTGGAGGGGGTTTTGAGTTGGGAGTGGACTGGGGAAATGGAGGGAATCCCAAGGCTGGGCTCTAAGCTCCCTGCCCCCCAAGAAGGACCTGAATCAGGGGTCCTGGTTGTACCAAACAAGCTCTCTTTGGGACTGTGTTCTTGTCATCCATTAAATGTTCTGTCTTACTGGCTGGCTGAGAGTCATGGGGAATCGCAGGAAGAGGGGGGGTGCAGCGCCCAGATTCCCCCATGCTCCATGACAACGGGAAAGAAATAGAAAATTTCTCAGATGGGCCACCCTTGACTCTGCATTTCCACACCCCAGGGTTTCCAGCCCCAGTGACTGAATTGCTGCCTTTAAAAAAAATTTAATTTAAATTAAAGAAAGGTAAAATAGGAAGGCAACTGGCTTGTGGATGCTGTGGGGTGGGAGGCAGAGCTGCTCGGGTCCTTAGCAAAGTTCACTTGTGTTTAGAGTCATAGATCCCAAAACCAGAAGGGACCATTGTAATCAGCTGGTCTGACCTCCTGTGTCTCACCAGCCGATAACTCCTAGAGCAGAGCTATTAAACTGAGTCTGGACGTTTTTCTAATACTTGCTAGTGACAGAGAATCCACCCTCACTCTGAAAAATGGTGTCCTTCACAGGGTTTCCATCCCTTTCCTCATTCTCATGGCTCTTCTCTGACCCTTCCACAATTTATCAACATCCTCCCTGAACTGTGGCCACCAGCCCTGGACACAGGATTCCCGCGGCGGTGGCACCAGGGCCAAACATGGTACAAGAACCTCTCTGCTCCTACTCGAGATTCCCCTGTTTATGCACCCCAGGGTCCCATTAGCTCCGATTCTCTCAGCCTCGCACTGAGGTTCAGGTTCAGCTGATCCCGCCCCCGAATCATTTTCAGAGTCCCGGCTCCCCAGGATCGAGTCCCCTCTCCTGTAGATACGGCCGGCGTTCTTTGTTCCTAGGCGTACCCAGCGGACACCTCAGCCTGCCGGTAAAGAAGGGGTGTTTCTCTCTTGCTCAGTACAGGCTCTGTGTCTTAGGGGCACTTTCTGCTATGCAGGTTCTTTGTGGAAGTGCCAGCAGTTCCTAGCCTGGCTCATTTCCAGTGTGGCCTGATGAGATCCCTTTCCAGGCAGGCGGCTCCTGTGGGCCCTGGGAACGGGGTGGCCGGGAAGGCGTATAAAAAGGAAGATGTAGTTCCAAACCAACTGCAGAGACATTGCTCCCCATGAAATGCTCCTGGAGCAGCGCAGCCCCACAGGCACGTGAAAGGGAATCGGGGCCCTGGGCGCTGTCTGGCAAACTGCCCCCGGGTTCTGTGACCTGCCCGTGCGGCCAGCTGTGGGTTGCAGGGCTGCCCTGTTGAGGTGAACACCTGGGGTCTGCCAAGGGGACGGGCAGGAGTTGGGGAGGCGCAAGCAAGCTGGTGACTCCCCTGCCCAGCTGACTCTGAATAGACTAGTGGGGCTCTGTGTCCCCCCTTCCTTCCTCCTCTCCCCCCTGTGTGCCACGGGCTCTGTGTCCTCCCTTCCTTCCTCCCCGCTGCGGGCTCTGTCCCCCTTTTTCCCCCCCATGCCATGGGCTCTGTGTCCCCCCTTCCTTCCTCCCTTCCCCCATGCCACAGGCTCTGTGTCCCCCCTTCCTCCCACCCCTCCAATGCCGTGGGCTCTGTTCCTCTCCTCCCCCCACCGTTCGTATTGGTCTCTCTCTGGGAGAGACATTCTTCTGGATGCCAGCCTGTTATCTCTCTTGGGGCTGGGCAGGGTGGGCTGGGAGTGGTTGTGCTGGGGGCACTAGTGGCTGCCCTCAGCCAAGGCTGTGATCTGGAGACCACTGCAGCAGTGCTGGAAGCCGTGTCTGTGCCCACGGTATGCCAGGGCTCCAGGTGTGACGGGACAGACATGTGGAGAGGTGCCATCAAGGTGAGCGTGGGCTCTCCCGAGCTCAGCCAGTCAGCCAGGCCGGGGGTGGGCACGGGGAGGGCTGGTACCCGCTCTGGAGGGCTGGGGGTGGGTGTGAGGAGGGCTCATACCCTAGCTGGGAGAATACAGCTCCTTCCTGATCTTGTGCTTTCAAGTCTGTGACCCTGCGGTGGGGGGTCCTCCCAAGCCTGCCCTGAAGGGCCCAGCCAGCCAGTGGGGCTGCAGGGAATGACGACAGGGAAGCCTTACCTGGAAGAAGACGTTTCCTATGGAGCAGGCTGTGGGGAAAGGCTGCAGTGGCTCCCTGGGTGGAGGGGGGGCTTGGAGGTGGCAGAGACATGTAGGCTGGGAGGGCGAGTAGTGACAGCAGGGAAGGAAGGGAGAGCCAGGCTAGGAAAGGGCTCTGGGAAATGCAGCAAGCTCTGGGGTGGAACAGGCCTTGGCTGCTGACGGGAGGGTCCCTGAGCTGGAACCGAGAGTCAGGGGCGCGCCCAGCCCCTGGAGACCTGGCACCAGCGAGGCAGGGAACAGGAAGACTGCCTGAGGCTGTTCTTGAGAAGGGACTTTCCTGCCCCCAGAAGGGGAAATCCTGCGTGTGACCTAGCTGGAGGCTGTGTCCTGAGGCCGTGGCAGCTCCTGGGGCGAGAGGAGCTGCAGACAGGAGCAGAGGGACAGCGAAGGGGCATTGACTTCGCGAGCCAGGCCCCAGTGCGGCCAGGAGGAGGCGCCAGCTGGCAGAGAGTGACGCCCCCATCACAGCCCAGAGGAGCAGGTTTTCTCCCAGACGGGAGGGGGAAGGTGGCTGGCTCCCTGTCTACAGCGAAGTTACACCAAAGTGTGCCCAAAGCCAGTGGGTGCCCCCTTTCCAGCCGCATGCCGAGGAAGGGGCGACCAGCGGGAGCTCACCCTGTGCGCGGGACAGAACAATGTGTCTGGGAAGCTGGGATGAGCCGAGGTCTTGGCGTCCATGGCTGGATGGACGCGAGGGGCCGGAGTGCGTGCGAGCTGAGGAGGATGGGCTGTTCTGCCAGGGGGCTTGGTATCTCTGGGGCCTGACTAGAGGTGCGCCCCCAGCTCCTTGCCCGGCCCCTCCTGCTGCTGTGGCAGGCCTTGGCAGAGAGCCGGCCATGGCTGGAAAGAGGACCTGTAAGACCTCAGGCTGTAGCTTGCAGAGTTTAGTCCGAGCCCCTCGGAAGCATGTGACTCCGATTTGCTTGTAGCTGGTTTGTCTTTATCCCTGGTGCTTGAATTCCCCTAAAATCCTCTATGTTCATAAACGGGGTTCCCAGTGCAGGGCTGGCTGGGAGTGGGCAGGATCGGGAACTTGGGGAGCCAGGCTTTTGTCTCTGCGCAGGAGCAACAAACCTAAGAGTTTTTTCTGCCCCAGGAGAGGGCTGGGCACGTCAAGGCAGACGGCTTGGGCGGGCCTGAGGGCATTGGGGTCACTTCGCTGGGGGAGACCAGCATGGGGCTGGGGAGTAACAAGCAGCTGGAGTCGGAGTGGCTGAGCTGGGGCACGCTCGTACGCTGGCTGGATGTGTCCAGACGGGGCACCGGGTTACAGGACACGTGGGGACCCGATCTCTCCCTGGGCTGTGTGGGGTGCAGGGGCTCCCTGGGGTGCAGGGGCCTTGTCCTGACTGTTGGTGTCCCCTGGGCAGGACCGGTGCCTTGGTGGGAGCCGCCCCGGCGTTCGGCGCACATGCATGCCCGCCAGTGCCCAGAAGATGACCAGGCTGCTCCTGGGGGTGACCCTGGAGAGGATCTGCAAGGCCGTGTTGCTGCTGTGTCTGCTGCACTTTGTCATCATCATGATTCTCTACTTCGACGTCTACGCCCAGCACCTGGACTTCTTCAGCCGCTTCAGTGGCAGGAACTCCCAGGCCCAGCCCTCCTCCAGCTCCTCCCAGCCCAACGGCACCGGCCCCAGCTGTGGGCCGGCGGGCGCTGACCCGGCCCCCAGTGCCAACCACTCCAGCACTGAGAAGCCCTTACTGCCCTGCCAGGAGGTGCCACCTGGCTTAGGTGAGCTGCTGGGGCCGGGGGGCTGGGCTGGGCTGGGCTGGCTGGGATGGGGCCGGGGTGGGGCTGGGCTGGGCTGGGGGAGGGTCAGGAGCTGACTGGGGTGGGGCAGGGCGGGCATCTGGTGGGGTTGGCTGGGTTGGAGGAGGGTGGGGAGTGGGTGGGGCTGGGCTGGGGTGGGGCTGGTTGGATTGGGGGAGGGTGGGGAGCGGGTGGGGCTGGGGTGGGGTGGGGTGGGGCTGGTTGGGTTGGGGGAGGGTGGGGAGCGGGTGGGGCGGGGCTGGCTGGGCTGGGCTGGGCCAGGGCGGGGCTGGCTGGGTTGGGGGAGGGTGGGGAGTGGGTGGGGCTGGGGGAGGCTGTGGAGCGGGTGGGGCTGGGCTGGTTGGGTTGGGGGAGGCTGTGGAGCGGGTGGGGCTGGGCTGGTTGGGTTGGGGGAGGCTGGGGAGTGGGTCGTGCTGGGCTGGTTGGGTTGGGGGAGGCTGGGGAGTGGGTGGGGCTGGGCTGGGGGCTGGCTGGGTTGGGGGAGGCTGGGGCTGGGGTGGGGCTGGTTGGGTTGGGGGAGGCTGGGGAGTGGGTCGTGCTGGGCTGGGGCGGGGGGCTGGCCGGGTTGGGGGAGGCTGGGGAGCGGGTGGGGCTGGGCTGGTTGGGTTGGGGGAGGCTGGGGAGCGGGTGGGGCTGGGCTGGTTGGGTTGGGGAGGCTGGGGAGCGGGTGGGGCTGGGCTGGTTGGGTTGGGGAGGCTGGGGAGCGGGTGGGGCTGGGCTGGTTGGGTTGGGGAGGCTGGGGAGCGGGTGGGGCTGGGCTGGTTGGGTTGGGGGAGGCTGGGGAGCGGGTGGGGCTGGGCTGGGGCGGGGGGCTGGCCGGGTTGGGGGAGGCTGGGGAGCGGGTGGGGCGGGGGGCTGGCCAGGCCAGGGCAGGGCAGGGTGGGGAGCTGGTGTTCTGGGCCACGGTGCTCGAAGCCCCACAGGTCCGGCAGGGGGACTCTGAGAAACCGAGGCTTACGCACAGCTGTGAGTTATTGGCTTTTACTGAAGGTTAGTGACCCACCCGCAACGGGGACTCCGAGCGTCGCAGTCACGAAGGCGGGGAGCCCAGCGCACCGGAGCTCTGCCTGGGACGGGGTCCGACGGAGGGGCCGACAGTCGGCGTTAATAAGCACGAGACAGAAACAGCTCATGAACATAGAATTAGGTGCTTCTTAAAGGGGGGCTTTCTACTACCTGGCGAAGGGCCATGCAAAGCAGCTGTGTCCTTCAAGATCTCTCCCCTACAATAGCGAAGCAGCTGTGTATGTCCCACAGTAGCCGCTCGGCTCGAGAAAGCAAAAGTTCCCTGGCTAGGCCATAACAAAGTCTTCCGCAGTCCCTTACAGCTGGAAAGGGTGGGGCTGGGATGGCTGGGGAGCTGGCTGGGGCTGGGCTGGCTGGGCTGGGGGAGGGCGGGGAGCTGGCTGGGATGGGGCAGGGCTGGACAGGGTGGGGAGGGGCAGGGTGGGGAGCTGGATGGGGCTGGGCTGGCTGGGCCAGAGGAGGGTGGGGAGCGGGAAGGGAGGGGAGCTGGCTGGGCTGGGATGGGGCTGGCCAGGGCAGGGCGGGGAGCAGGCTGGGCTGGGGTGGGGTTGGGCTGGGCTGGGCTGGCTGGGGCAGGGCCAAGCAGGGAGCTGGCAGGGCAGGGTGGGGAGCTGGATGGGGTGGCTGGCCAGGGCAGGGTGGGGGCTGGATGGGGTGGGGCAGGGCGGGGCTGGGGCAGGGGAGGCCAGGGAGCTGGCCGGGGCAAGGCTGGGCTGGCTGGGGCAGGGCCAAGCAGGGAGCTGGCTGGGACAGGGCTGGCCAGGGCAGGGCAGGGTGGGGAGCTGGATGGGGTGGGGCGGGGCTGGGCTGGATGGGGCAGGGGAGGCCAGGGAGCTGGCCGGGGCGAGGCTGGGCTGGCTGGGGCAGGGCCAAGCAGGGAGCTGGCTGGGACAGGGCTGGCCAGGGCAGGGCAGGGTGGGGGCTGGATGGGGTGGGGCGGGGCTGGGCTGGATGGGGCAGGGGAGGCCAGGGAGCTGGCCGGGGCGAGGCTGGGCTGGCTGGGGCAGGGCCAAGCAGGGAGCTGGCTGGGACAGGGCTGGCCAGGGCAGGGCACGGTGGGGAGCTGGATGGGGTAGCTGGCCAGGGCAGGGTGGGGGCTGGATGGGGTGGGGCAGGGCGGGGCTGGGGCAGGGGAGGCCAGGGAGCTGGCTGGGGCAGGGCAGGGAGCTGGGTGGGGCGGGTCAGGGCTGGGCTGGCTGGGCTGGGGAGAGCGGGGAGCTGGCTGGGCTGGGCTGGGCATGCCCATGTGTGGCTGATGCTGGCCTGGGCCAGTGGGGTTGGGACTAACTTTCCAGGGCTGCCAGCTGCCTCCTTTTGCTGCCCTGCGGCCGTGAGGGCGGGTGACTGCCCTGCGCAGCCTTGGGAGTGGCCTGGGGGCCACCTGGGATCTGGCTTCCTAGCCATTCCCAGTCCCTGGCCGTGCCCCGAGCCAGCAGAGGCTCACAGCTGTGGCCCCATGGGCATGTCAGATTCCCCCATGCCCCACGCTGGGGTCGGCACCATGAGACCAGCCCCTGTGCTGGGCAGGAGGCCGCCTGCCAGGGTCGAGTGGAGCAGGCCTGAAGCCAGCTAGGGTACAGAGCCCTGCCTGTACCATGGCTCCCCCCTGCAGTGCCCAGCACTGAGCTCCCTGCCCGGTGTGCCCATCTTGCCACAGGCCCCATCGGGGTGAGGGCACTGCCAGCTGCAAGCCTGAAGTGTGTTGTGGGACTTATTGCCAAGTGCTGGCTGTGCTGCCAGGGCGCAGTCCCTAGGAGCACCAGCCAGGCTCACTGGCACATGCTGGAAGCTAACCCTGCTGGCACGTGGCCGGGCTGGGCCTTTTCTGGCTAGGCCCCGACTGGCCCCACGTGTCCCCTCGGGGCTCGCCCTGTGAAATCGCCATAGCCGTGGGGAGCGCTGCAGAGGTCAGAGTCCTGGCAGGTGACTGTCTCCTCAGCCCGTACTGCTACCTCCGTCCAGCCCCGCTGCACGGCGGGATCGAGGCAGGTCTGCAAAGGTGTTGACGCCAGGTCCCTTCTCCCAGCACCTTGGCACTGACTACTCGTTACTGGGGCTGCTAATAGGCTTGTGGGGGGGTGGGGCATTGCTGCCCTGACATGGGAGCAGCCCTGCACCCAAGGGTGGGGGGTAGGGGAGAGGGAGCCTGGCCCGGGGGGGTCCCTGGGCACACCCAATTCACCTGGGCATCAGGGCTGGGGGCTTTGCATTCCTGATGCCAGTGGGTTCACCGTTACCCCGTCAGAAGTGATTGCATCCGGTTCCTAGGGCACTGCCAGTCCCAGGTGGGGTTGCCGGGGGCTGTGGGTCAGGACTGAGGGCACTGGCAGAGCTGTGTCACAGCACCCCCTCTTGCCAGTGAGCCCTGCCTGCTGCTCCAGCGGCTGTGTGGGGGGCACCTGGTAACCAGCTCCCCCAATCCCCTGCAGTTGGCCGGCTCCTCATCGAGTTCAGCTCGCCCATGAGCATGGAGCGGGTGCAGCGGGAGAACCCAGACGTGAGGGAGGGTGGCAAGTACGTGCCCCCGGACTGCCAGCCCCGCCAGAAGGTCGCCATCCTCATCCCCTTCCGCCACCGGGAGCACCACCTGCGCTACTGGCTGCACTACCTGCACCCCATCCTGCGCCGGCAGAAGGTTGCCTATGGCATCTACATCATCAACCAGGTGGGGGGGCCTGGGGGCAGGACAACAGCCCCTCCCCCAGATGTCAGGGGCCCAGCTCAGGGTTCTCCTATTCCCAGTGGGAGGCTGAGCCCCGGCAGAACTCACCCCCTCCCCCCAAGGAGGGCCCTGCAGTCTGGCCTGTGCATGGCGTATTCGGGGCTGGCTCTGTGCACCCTGCAGGCTGAGCCCAGGGCAGACCACGTGGCTGCTCCTCTGCCCCCGGCTGGCTTGGCTCCCTCCCTGGCTGGGTTCCAGGGGTGCCCCGGGTTGAGCTGCGCTAAATGGACCTGTTTGCCTGTGGCGACTGGCCGAGACCTACCGGCCTGTCGGCTGGATTTGAGGCCTGGCTCCGCTCACGGCCCAGCTGGTGCCCCTCAATGCTGACCCGCAGCCCCTCTGATAGTGCCCGTGGTCACGGTGGCTCTAGCCAAGCAGGGCGAGCCGGGGACATGAGGCTGCTGGGCAGGGCCCGTGGCTGGGCTGGCAGCAGAGGGCCCTTTCCTATCTCTACCCACTCAGTGGCTTCCTCCAGGAAGGGCAATTTTAGCGCCTCTCCCTGGCGGAACAGCGCAGTCTGGGGGTGTGGTGATGCTGGGGCCAGCTGGGCGTGCAGGAACGGGGCAGCATAGTGGGGTGCTCGGGGGCCGGTGGGGCAGAGCTATTCGTACAGCTGGGCTAAGCATCTGAGTGTGTAGGGCAGGAGTGCTGGGGGGGCAGGCGGCTGGCGCTGGCCTGGTAGCCCCCCCAACGCTTGTCCCTCCACCCCTGCGCAGTACGGCGAGGACACCTTCAACCGGGCCAAGCTGCTCAACGTGGGCTTCCTGGAGGCCCTGAAGGACGAGGATGACTACGACTGCTTCGTCTTCAGCGACGTGGACCTGGTCCCCATGGACGACCGCAACTTGTACCGCTGCTATGAGCAGCCGCGGCACTTCGCCATCGCCATGGACAAGTTCAGCTTCAGGCGAGTGCCGGGGGGGCCGCGGATGGAGCTGGCAGGGGTTGGACCCCAGGCACCTGCCGTGGTGTGGGCCAGCCCTGGCCCAGTGTGCAGGGCCGCGCTCAGCGGGCAAGGAGGTGGCTCTCTGGGAGGGAGTTTAAGTGGGAGGGGTGGCGCGTGCCCTGGAGCTGTGGGGAGCATGGGGGCAGCAGGGCAGGGGTGTGGGAGTAGGTGGCGGAGGTGCCATGCTGGGCATTGCAGAGGGGCAAGGGGCGCCACTTGGCAGAGAAGCGGGGGAGAGGGAGACGGGGGCTGGTGGGCTAGCAGCAGCTTTCCTTGCAGGTTCTCGGTCCCTGGGAGCCTGGCCCCCTTCCTGAGCCAGAGCAGAGCCCAGACAGCGCCCGGGGGGCAGAGAGCACTGCCCCCGGCTCTCCTTTGGCCTGCCCGTGCCCGCGCTGACACAGCTGCTGCTTGTCCCTGCAGGCTGCCGTACGCTGGCTACTTTGGGGGTGTCTCAGGCCTGAGCAGGTCCCAGTTCCTGAAGATCAACGGCTTCCCCAACGAGTACTGGGGCTGGGGAGGCGAGGATGACGACATCTTTAACCGGTGGGTGACCCCCCGGTGCTGCGTGTGCTCCCCCTCAGTGCCACTGTGCCAGCCCAGAGCCCAGCCCTCCACTGCGGCTGGAGGGCCTGGAGCCCAACCGTGAGGCCCTGAAACAGACACCTGCTCCCAAAGCACCTCCCGTCGGTCGGGCTCCCAGGCAGCCCCACCCACGGATGTCACAGGTCCCGACCTGCAGCGCTCTGCCCCCCTGCGGCCGGACTCAGGATGGACAGGCTGACTGGGGGCGTTTGTAGGCCTGGCCCAGAACGCGGCTGCTTTGCATTGGGGCCCCATGGAGCGGGCTGGGCAGAGAGGGCTCCTGGGTCCTGCCTGCCATTCGGCTTGCCGCTTGCTGCCTCCACCAGCAGGGCCTGTGCGCTGCACCTGTGCCAGGCGGCGGGGTGGAGCGCTCAGCTCCGGGGGTGGAGGGGAGGCACCATTTCTGCAGTCTCTGTCTGTCCCACTGCCAGGGAGAGGAGCCAGCAGTGCAGCCAGCCCAGTGTGCCGGCCTGGCGAGCCCCGCTGAGCTGCCTGGCAGTTCACGCGCCCGTGCCCTCGGTGGTGCGGCATGGCTGCGTCACATTGCTGTGCCCTGCCTTACGTTGGGAGGGGCTGGTCAGGCCCAGCTGCGTGCGCCCTGTTGGCATCTCTGGTGGGCCTGGTGCAGGATCTGCCCCCAAGCTGATCTTGCTGCCCTGGCGCTTTGCGAGCTCTTGCCGGACTTGTCGCCTCGGTGGCCACATAGATGCTGTCAAGGTGGAGATGTGGCTTAGTGCTGCCACGGGGCAAAGCCACCGCGTAGTACTGGGTCCAAGACGCAGCTGGGATGGGGGCACGTGGGGAGAGGGGCTGTGCCAGTGTGTTGGCACCAGGCTGGGCATGGAGCAGACGGAGAAGCTGCCGCTGATGGATCAGGGAGTGCTTGTGAAGTGGTTGGGTCTGGGTGAGTCTCATTCCCTAGGCCAGCAGCTCCCTGCAGCGGCTGGCTCTAGGTGGCTATGACTTGCGCCCAGAGGCCACTCGGCAGCAGGGTGGGTTGATTGAAATCCTCGGGTTCAGTCGTGGTTTGCATTGGTCCATTTGAATTCTTTGTCCATTGGTGTGGGGCCAGCACTGACTATGTGGCTTTGTAACCCCAGAGAGCCTCCCGCTCAGCCCGGGGCTACTGTCAGCAATGCCCCGGGTTAGAACATGGGGAGGGACACAGCTCTGGTTTGCTCAGTGGTGACGTTTTACTCCTGGCTGGACTCAAACTGGATTTGGATGGAAATTGGAGGTCAGTTAAAATGCACAAAACCCAACCCTTGAAACCCACCCTGGTGGCTGGAGACCCCAGAAGAAAGAAGCCCGTCAGACTGTGTTTGGTATTGAACGGGGCTGTGTTAAAGCAAGGGCGGGTGGGCTGTAGTTACTGAGTTGAGATTAAAAGAAAAGGAGTACTTGTGGCACCTTAGAGACTAACAAATTTATTAGAGCATAAGCTTTCGTGAGCTACAGCTCACTTCATCGGATGTTTTTTTCCACCAAATGCATCCGATGAAGTGAGCTGTAGCTCACGAAAGCTTATGCTCTAATAAATTTGTTAGTCTCTAAGGTGCCACAAGTCCTCCTTTTCTTTTTTCATAAGACAAGTTTTCCATTCCTCGGATCATCCTAGTAGCCCTTCTCTGTACCTGTTCCAGTTTGAATTCAGCCTTCTTAAATAAACATGGGAGACCAGAACTGCAGCTTGTAGGTGCAGAGAACAGGACCCCTCAGCTGGGTCCATTCTGGGGGGCACGTCTGCATTTCACTCCATGTCCCCAACCAGCCCCAACTGCCTCCCTCCAGCTCCTCCTGGCTTTGTCCCTTTCCTGGACCAGAAGGTCACCGGAGTCCTTTGTTCTCCAACCCTTCAGCTCGCACCTTGCAGGGGGGAAGGGCCCAGGCCATCAGCTGCCAGGAAACAGGATGTCGGCTGTTCTGTGTCCAGACCCCTGCACACACCTGCCCTCCAGGGCTCTGCAACGATCATACACCCTTATCCCTCCACCTAGATACTTAAGAACTGCATAGGGGAAACTGAGGCACCCCAACAATATTCAGAGGAAACGTTAAGAACAGTCCCGCTTCGTCACAGGCCGCGCGGGCAGGCAGGGAGCGTCGGCTGTGGTGCAGGCGGGCGGGCGGGGAGCGTTGGCTGCGGCACGCAGGTTGACTTAATTTCATAGTTCATGTCAATCAGGATGATCACAAAGAAACGTATTTGAAAGCCCCTGGATTTGGCATCACCCCGCTCAGCAGTGCGGTCCTGCTCCAGGGCCCTGGTTGGGACTGCCCCCTGCTGGCATCCCAGTGGTTGTGCAGATGGGGCCTGTGGGCATGGCGATCTCCCTGAGCAGACAGCAGCATCTGCCCTTGCTCCGCTCCCTGGTCACGCTCGGAGCGGCAGGAGCCCTGGTGCCAGCTGGGCCCGCTTCCCGTGGGGTCGGGCAGTGGGGAGGGGCACAGGCCCTGTGGACTTGTGGAGGGGCTCAGGCCAGTTGCTATCAGGCTGGGGGGGGGCATAGGGGTCCAATCCCTTGCTGCTTGTAGCGACGGCAGAGGGCTGGTGCCAGATCCCAGCTGGCCCAAACTGTGCCCCTCTTGCCAGCTCGGCTCACTCTGTCCCCAGGATCTCTCTGAACGGCATGAAGGTGTCGCGCCCCGACGCCCGCATTGGGAGGTACCGCATGATCAAACATGAGCGTGACAAACACAACGAGCCCAACCCACAGAGGTGAGACCCCGGGCTCAGCCTGCCCCGAGCCCCCCAGCTGGTCACCGCCACCAATGCCCCATGTGTTGCCTGGGCTCCATGGCTTGGCATTGCCTGCGGGAAGCCTGCCTAGGAAAGCTCCCCCTCATACCATCCAAGAGCCCTCTCCAGGCCATGGGATCATTCAGGCTCGGACCCCACCCTGCCTAGCTGAGGCCGCTGGAGAGGGGCCAGGGGAGCCGGCTCTGCCTCCAGATGGGCACGTCAGCAGGCAGCAGATGGTGAGGACAGCCGCTGAGTAAACCCTGGGGTGTGGTGCTGGGAGCCAGGATGCCTGGGTTCTCTTCCCTTCTCTGCCACTGACTCACTGCCTGGCCTTGGAGTCGCACCCCCGCCCCTTTCTCTGTGCCTCAGTTTCCCCCACCCCTGGGTGAACGTGCTCCTTTGCACAACTGGTGCTCTCTGGCTGGGTGTGAGGGAAGCCCTGCTGTGCGGCACTGGGCTCCTCACCCTGGGCTGGCATTGCCAGGCAGGGACCACAGCCGCAAGGGCCACCCAGGGCTGTGCCCTTTGGGGCTACTGCTGGCCGGGGAGAGCTCAGCGTGCCGCTCACACCTCTCTGCACCTCTGGCAGGTTCACCAAGATCCAGAACACCAAGGTGACAATGAAACGGGACGGCATCAGTTCCCTACAGTACCAGCTGGTGGAGGTGACGCGCCGGCCCATGTACACGAATATCACAGTGGACATCGGCAAGCCGCCCCCACGCCCGGCCCGAGGCTAGCACCTTCCCCCAGCCCACGGGAGCTGGCCGTGCCCTAGCAGGGGAGGCTCTGTGCCCTGGGCTGGCTGGATGCGGAACCGCCTTGCCCTGGTCCGGGGGTTCGGATCGAACCAGGACGTGTTCGGCCCACTCTTTCTGCCTTCTGGATGTGGCTGCGCCCCAGAATCCCCCCTCACAGCGCGGTGGTTAGCCCTGCCCCGCGGGCCGGGGACAATGCAGCAGCCCCCCACTATCCAAGATGGCCCTAGCCAGGGGTTTGTGAGAGCTTCAGGCTCTGGCTAACAAACCCCAGCCCTTGACGAGGAGATCCAAGCACTGAACTCCTCCTGCAGCTTCCTGGGGCAGGAGATGCTCTGCGCTGTGGTCCTGGCCAGGTGTGTCACCCACAGGGTCCATTGCTGCCCCAACCGGCTCAGTCTGGGCCGGCGGCAGCTCTAGCTGGGCCAGGGCTCGTTTCTGTGGGTGCTCGCAGGGCTCCTGTGGGGCAGTGTGATTGGGAGAGGGGCCAGTGCCCTCCGCCTGGCCCCCTGCCACCTGCTCCCCCTCCTGTCCTGCACTGTGGATGCCTTGCTCCCAGCGGGGCATAGGGCTCTGAGCACAGACGCAGCCCCTCTCGCTGTCTTCCTCAGCTGTGTCAGCTAGTGCTTAGAGCCCAGGCCAGGACACCTGGGTCCTAATCTCAGCTCTGCCCCAGGGGCAGAACTTGGGCAAGTTTTGTGCCTCAGTTTTCCCCATACCAGGGGCTCATGGGCTGGCCCCTTCTGCACGCTGTGGCTGGGTCTGTGGATGTACTGTATCCCTGAGAGGCTTCAAAGGGACTATTCCCATCCTGGCCCTGCCGATGGGCCGCGCTGAGGGTGTCACAAAGTGGGGGGAGCCCTTGTCTTCCCCCCTCACTCCCTACAACCCCCCCGTGTGGGTGCTCCACTGAGCAGGGAAAGGCGTCTCGCAGCCTGGGGAGGTGGGTCACACCAAAATGGCTGCTTGTGGAAGGAAGGTTGGCGGCTCTGTGTATATCCCCAGCTGTGGGCGGGGGCGCAATGCAAGCCTGGACCCAGCCCCTCGCACGCTGTCCCCTGGTGCTTCCTGCCAGACAGCCCTGTGCCTCCCCCACCCGCTGACTCCAGCCGCGCCTGGTGCTGCACCCCCAAGGGCCCTTTTCCAACACGGAACATTCCAGCCCAGCTCTTCGCCAGGGCCTCGGCCTCAGCAGGGGGCGGATACGATCTCCAGAACTAGTTTGCCTGGTGCCATAGGAAGGGGAGGCTCCTTGGTGGGGATGGGCACTGCCGACCCTGGGGGGCAGGAGCTGGTGGGGGGGGGCAGAGCCCTATGGGGTTCCCTCCCTCTCTCCACCCCAGGGCCATTGCACTGGCATGGACCTCTATGTATAGTTTAACCTGTCCACCCCCCAAGACATGGCCCCATCCCTCGCTGCTTATCCCAGCTGGGCCCCAAGCCCGCTGCGTGCGAGAACACTGCCAGGGGGCAAAGAATCAGCACCACCTTGACTGCCAGGAGGTGGGGGGCACAGCACCCTGCCAACTCCCCTCCCCTGTACTGCTGCCCCCCAAGCCCTGCCACATACCACTGCTCTCCCCCCCCCCGAGTCATAGCCTGGTCCCAGCCCTATCCTGGAGCGATGAGAGAGAAGCAACCAGTGCCTGGCTGGGGTGCCTGCCCCCTCCCGCAGCGGTGATGTTCCCTCTGTACGCTGGGGGGGCAGGGAAGGCAGCAGGCCCAGGCCAGGGCACCGCTGACTTTTGTACATTTGAATGTTCGGCCTGTTTTGAGCGTCTCCTGACTGCAGCCTTTGGTCCCAGCGACCAGACTTTTGTATTTAATAAAGTTTCAAAAATTCAGAGACTGTAATGTGGAGTCAGGGGAAGGGGACAGAGGCTGGGCAGGGGGTAGAGTAATTATATCCTATGCCCCCACCCCAGACCTGGGCCCCCTTCGTGTTGGTTAAAGCCAGGGTGGGGGAGCCAATCCTGCAGCCCTGTCCAGCCCCCCCAGCTGCACTCTGGGCTGGGGGACCCTAGTAACTTCCAAATCTGCCTGTGGGGCAGGGCCGTCTTCTGCCCCCAGGGTCTGTGAGCCAGCCAAGCCCGCCCTCCCCCCAACTCCTCAGGCCTGGGGTGGGGGCAGGTCCTAGCAAGAAGCAGCCAGAGGGAGTCGTATCAGAAAGTAGCTTTATTGCCAGTGGCTCAGGGCTGTCCCCGCTGGAGCCGGTCGCACCCCAGGCAGGGGCTGGGTTTCAGGGTCCACCCAGCAAGGCTGAGGGCGGGAGTTGCACTGCAGACGGGGAGTGGGGGACTCTGGGGTGCCCCTAAGTACCCTGCTGGTGTGGGCATCCCAGACCCCACAGGGGCACTGCTCAGGGAGAGGCTGGGAGCCCACCCGGCAGGGCCGGTGGCAGGGATGGGTGGGTTCGCTGCCACTCGGCTCCCGGCCACAAGGCTGGGGGGGACTCCAGAGGGAGCCTGGCCAGGACTGAGGGGGCAGGCGATGGAGCTGGACTGGGGAGGGGAGGGGGCCCGTGGTGCAGCCTAGCTGGGGGAAGGGGGTGTTGGGGAAGAGCCATGGGGCTGGGAAAGGGTTGGGGTGGGACCCATGATCCAGAGGAGCCTAGTGGCATAGCTGGAAAGGGGTCAGTGCTGCAGCTGGGGGTGCTCTGCGACCCAAGGGGAAGGTGGGGGAGGGGTGTCTGTGATTGGGCCAGGTTGAAGGGGGGCTCTGCAGCCCAGTGGGACATGGGGGAGGGGGCTCTGCGGCCCAGCGGGGGAGGGGTGTTGCGGGGCTCTGCGACCCAGCGGGAGCGGGGGAGGGGTGTCGCGGGGGGGAGGGGCCTCTGCGGCCCAACGGGGGAGGGGTGTTGCGGGGGGAGGGGGCTCTGCGGCCCAGCGGGGGAGGGGTGTCGTGGGGGGAGGGGGGCTCTGCGGCCCAGCGGGAGCGGGGGAGGGGTGTCGCGGGGGGAGGGGGCTCTGCGGCCCAGCGGGAGCGGGGGAGGGGTGTCGCGGGGGGAGGGGGCTCTGCGGCCCAGCAGGAGTGGGGGAGGGGCGTCGCGGGGGGAGGGGGCTCTGCGGCCCAGCGGGGGAGGGGTGTCGTGGGGGGAGGGGGGCTCTGTGGCCCAGCGGGAGCGGGGGAGGGGTGTCGCGGGGGGAGGGGGCTCTGCGGCCCAGCGGGAGCGGGGGAGGGGTGTCGCAGGGGGAGGGGGCTCTGCGGCCCAGCGGGAGCGAGGGAGGGGTGTCGCGGGGGGGGAGGGGGCTCTGCGGCCCAGCGGGAGCGGGGGAGGGGCGTCGTGGGGGGAGAGGGCACTGTGGCCCAGCGAGGGAGGGGTGTAGCCGGGGGGGTCTCTGCGGCCCAGCGGTGCTCAGGAGTTGCGCCGGTCCAGCGGGCGGCAGTTGCGAAGCCGCTCGCACTTGGCCACCCGGTTGCCCTCCCAGTAGCCCGCGTCCTGGCCGTCGTGGCAGCGGCACCGGGTGCAGGGCTCCACCCAGACGGCCTCTCCGGCGGGGATGACGCGCGTCCGGCTCCTGTCCGCGTAGCAGTTGGGACCTGGGGGGGTGGGGGGCTCCAGTCAGCAGCAGGCGCGGCCGGGTGGCTCCTGGTACGGCCAGGCCTCCTGCCACGGGAGACTCCAGCCAGGCCCCCCCCAGCCGTGCAGAGCCTGGTGCCCCCATGGGCCCAGAGCAGGGCCCTGTCCAGCCCCACCTCACCCAGGGCCATTCCCCAAACTTCAGGCTTTGCCTTCCCCTCTCTGTTACCTGGCCTCCCCTCTCATTCTCTGCCCCACAGCTGAGCACCTCTCCCCCCGCCCCCCCTTGCCCAGGTCCCCACAGCAACTGCGCCACTCACTGCCTCTGGGGGTGCTGACAATGCTCCTGCCCCAGGGCCACTACACCCCCTGTGCTTTCAGCCTTCCCCCACGCTCACCGTCCTGGCACGTGGGGCAGCACCGGCCCTTCTCGTAGACGGCGTTGACGCAGGGCGGGGGGGGCGCAGTCGGCCACCAGGCAGCGAGCGATGCCGTCCGGGTCACAGGTGCACTGCTCACACTCCGAGGGCTGGGGCACAACGGGCCGTGGGTCAGAGGTGAGCTGGCCCCAGGGGAGCATCCTCCCCACTCCCTCGCTGGGGGTACAGGGCTCCCCGCCCACGTGCTCGACTCCCAACACCCTCAGTGTCCCCCTTGGCCCCACTCTGAAATCCGCCAGCTCTGTTCCCAGCTGGGTGGCCCAAACAAGGGGGCACAAACCCACATGCGCTCTGGGACCCCTGGTCCCGCCCGTGCCATTGCTCGAGATGTCAGGCACCTGTCCTAGCTGCCAGGCCCAGTGCCAGGCTCTGCACCCTGGGGGGCACCCCTTCTCCCCCCCGTGGAGGGGTGACGGCCTGGGCCGTGCAGTGATCCCGCTAGGGGAGGTGGGAGCCCAAGATGGGAGACACCCCATGAGCCAGCCAGTTCCTCTGCCCTGGGGCTGAGTGAGAACCGGTGGCTCCTCCAGGGGAAGTCTCTGTACCCCATTCTCCGCGCCCCCGAGCCCCTGGCATCCGAGCTTTGGGAAGCCCCCGCTGGCAGCACCCGGCTTGGCCGGCTCCAGCGCGCCTGTTGTCAGAACCTGGCGTGCCCAGAACTGAGCTGCTCCAACTGCTAGGCCAAGCTGTTTTGGACGTGCCCCTTTGCACATTTGGCTGGCAGAGGAAATGTGGCAGCAGAAGGGGCCATGCCCCGGGGGCACACTGAGGCTGGAGGAGATGGGCACTGGCCATAGGAGCCCGGAGATGCCCCGGCGCCAACCCCTCCCTGGCTCTAGGATCCCACCTGGCAGGAGCAGGGTCCTGCCTCCCTGTGCTCCCGACAGGCCAGAGCAGGGCTGGGCCCTTGGCCAGGCCCCACCAGTGCCCCAGGGACGGGGATCGGACTGACTCCGCTCTGCTAGAATCCCCTGCACGGCACGTCAGTGCCGCTCCGCCAGTCCCGGCGCTTATCCCCGTCGGCTCCGGGATGGGGACACAGGCACAGACAGCTGGACCCAGCTCCCCAGCACCACCCACCAGACCCCCCAACCCGCGAGCCCGGAACAGAGCCCAGAGGAGTCCTGGCACTCAGCGGGACCCACCAGTCCTCCCTCTGGCACTGCCCCTGGAGACGGCACTGGCCCTTGGCGCCTTTTAACCAGCCCCTTGGCAGAGGCACGAGCCTGTAGACCCTGGCCCGGTGCTGCAGCAAGTCCCCCAGCCCAGTGCCCATCCCTGCCCCCTCAGGGCAAGGGGCCTATGTCCAACCGAACGCCCAGCCCCTCCCCGGCCCCACCACTTAGTGCCCTGCCCCCGACCACCCCCGTCCCGGCCCCCACCGCTCAGTGCCCACCCCCCGGCGCCCAGCCCCGCCTCCCCTGCTCAGTGCCCACCCCCCACCAGCCCCACCGCTCAGTGCCCACCCCCCGGCGCCCAGCCCCATCCCGGCCCCCACCGCTCAGTGCCCACCCCCCACCAGCCCCATCCCGGCCCCCACCGCTCAGTGCCCAGCCCCATCCCGGCCCCCACCGCTCAGTGCCCAGCCCCCGGCGCCCAGCACCGCCTCCCCTGCTCAGTGCCCACCCCCCACCAGCCCCACCCCGGCCCCCACCGCTCAGTGCCCACCCCCCGGCGCCCAGCCCCATCCCGGCCCCCACCGCTCAGTGCCCACCCCCCGGCGCCCAGCCCCATCCCGGCCCCCACCGCTCAGTGCCCACCCCCCACCAGCCCCATCCCGGCCCCCACCGCTCAGTGCCCAGCCCCATCCCGGCCCCCACCGCTCAGTGCCCACCCCCCACCAGCCCCATCCCGGCCCCCACCACTCAGTGCCCACCCCCCGGCGCCCAGCCCCGCCTCCCCTGCTCAGTGCCCACCCCCCACCAGCCCCACCCCGGCCCCCACCGCTCAGTGCCCACCCCCCGGCGCCCAGCCCCATCCCGGCCCCCACCGCTCAGTGCCCACCCCCCGGCGCCCAGCCCCGCACCTGGAAGCGCTGGCCCAGCCCGTAGACGCGGCCGCGGTGCTCGCAGCCGACGCGCTCGCAGCGCGGGCAGCAGGCGGCCGGGTAGCGGCTCACGTGGATGCAGGCGGGCGGCAGGGCCGGGCAGGGGGCGCGGGCGCAGGCGGGGCCCCGGGCCGTGCACTCGCAGCGGCTGCAGGGCTCGCCCGGCCGCACGAACCGCTCGCCCGCCGAGTAGCGCCTGCCGCCCGCCTCGCAGAGCCCCGCCGGGCCGGCCGCCGCCTCGGCCGGCAGCGCCGCCGCCAGCAGTAGCAGCAGCAGGGGCCGCATGGCTCCAGGGGCCGGTCCGCCGTGCAGCGAGTCCCGCCGGGCGAGCCCCCAGCTCCGCCCCCTGCGCCCCTCCAGCTCCCCCCGCGCCAGCCCCCCCAGCTCCGCCCCCTGCGCCCCTCCAGCTCCGCCCCCCCGCGCCAGCCCCCCCCAGCTCCGCCCCCTGCGCCCCTCCAGCTCCCCCCGCGCCAGCCCCCCCAGCTCCGCCCCCTGCGCCCCTCCAGCTCCCCCCCGCGCCAGCCCCCCCAGCTCCGCCCCCTGCGCCCCTCCAGCTCCCCCCCGCGCCAGCCCCCCCAGCTCCGCCCCCTGCGCCCCTCCAGCTCCGCCCCCCTGCGCCAGCCCCCCCAGCTCCGCCCCCTGCGCCCCTCCAGCTCCGCCCCCTGTGCCCCCCGCGCCCCTCCAGCTCCGCCCCCCGCGCCAGCCCCCCCAGCTCCGCCCCCTGCGCCCCTCCAGCTCCGCCCCCCTGCGCCAGCTCCGCCCCCTGTGCCCCCCGCGCCCCTCCAGCTCCTCCCCCTGCCCCACCCCCTGTGCCCCCCGCTCCCCAGCTCCGCCCCCTGCCCCGCTGCGAGTGCCGCCGCCGCCCCGGGGTGGGGGGGCACCGGCACCTTTTGGTCGCTTCCCCTTTAAGGGGCCGAGCGGGCGGAGGAGGCGGGGCGTCACTATGGAGACGGGAAGCTTTTCCTGGTAACGGGGGGGCGGGGCGGGGCGAGGAGCGTCGGGCTGGAAGGGGCGGAGCCACACCTCGCCTGGGGCTGTGCGGGTTCGGTGGGGCTCCGTGGGGCGCGGGGTCGAGGGGGTAGATGGGATGTGGGGATAGAGGGATGTGTGGGGCAGTGGGATGGTAGACAGGAGTGTGGGGCTGTGGGGCAGCAGACGAGGTGTGGGGCGCAGTGGGGCAGCAGATGGGGTGTGGGGCTGTTGGGGGGCAGATGGGGTGGGGGCAGACAGGGTATGGAGCTGTGCGGCGGCAGAAGGGGTGCGGGCCGCAGGAGATGTCGGGGGATAGGGGCAGGGTGTGGGGCTCAGCCTAAGATCAGGGGCCTGCCTGCACTGAGCCAGCCTGACCGCCCCTCTCTCCTCCCCACAGCGGGCGCTGCCCCCATGTTCCCTGTCCCCTTGCAGCCGCTGCCCTCGCTCTGGAGGCTGGTGGAGGAGCAGGTGGTGCCCAGCGAGAAGCCCGAGGTGAAGAGCATCCTGGGGGTGGACCTGGTGGAGCGCAGCTTGGAGCTGCACGCGGAGGTGAGCCACCCTGCCAGCCCCGGGTCCGGCCCCAAGCCCAGGGAGCTGCTCTCGTCCCGCAGGAGCAGTTCATTTCCCTTGGGGTTTAGCCACCTGCACCCAGCCCAGTGCCCCTTCTGGCTGGGTGCAGGCAGCTCCCCTGCTTGGGGGAGGGTTCCCAGTGGGGCAAGGGGGCTTTGTGGGGCAAGGCAGGATCCTGGCATTGAACGAGCCGGGCTGGGTTATCAGGGATGCGGCCTGAGGGCAACCCTGCCAGGTGGGGTGGGAGTAGGACGTGCCCATCGGAGAGCCAGGCCCCTGCTCTCCTGCAGCCTCCCTTCACGAGTGCTGCTCACGGCCTCAGCAGATGTGGGTCCCTCTCCCCGATCCCCTGCAGTGGGGCCCCATCCCATGCCAAGGGCTGGGCTCAGTTGTTCCCCAGCGAGCTGTGGGGGGCTGGGCGGGGGGATGGGACAGACAGTCCTTTCCCCAGTGAGAGAAGCATCATTCTTTGGCACTGTGGATGGTGCCACCCTGGCCACGGGCCCCTCCTGCGTCAAGAGTCCAGCCCCGAACAGAAACGCCCACACCCAAGGAACGTGGGTTGGGTGGGGGGGTTGTAGCGGCTGGGCAGCCTTAACTCTGTGTTCCCCACCCCGCCCCCGCCAGGATGCTGCCAGTGCGCCCAGCCCCGGCCACACACCCAAGGGCCCCCACCCTCCGGCGCTTGCAGCCCCAGGCTGGGCCCCTGGGTGAGGGGCTTCCAAGTAATCCCCCCCACACACACAGGGGGTGTGTGTCGTCTTCACTCTCGTTCAGGTCCGTTTCTGTTGTCAACTGCTGGGCCGGCCCTGCGATGCCCTCGGGGCAATGCCAGCGCTGCAGCCCGGCTCTTTTCACATGCTTCCCTGCAGGCCCATAAACAGCCCCGTTGCCTCCTGCCCATCACCCTGCCCCCCGTGACCTGCACTCATTTCTCCATGGCAGTGGCCTCAGAACTGGGGGCAGGGCAAGGGCAGCAGCTTCAGGCCTTTTTGGGAGCCTGAATGCTGCTGGCTGCGGGCCTGTGCCCTCTGCCCCGGCTGTGGGGTCACGGTGCCCTGGGCCGGATGGTGCTGCAGGCTCCTGCCTGCGGATGGGATGGTGGGGGTGCCTGCCTGTGTGTGTGGGGTGCACGTGGGAGGGTTGTCCTCATCCCTGCTGCAGGAAGGGGCCCGTGGGGGCCTCCCTGCCCCTCTCCCTCCATGCAGAGTCCCACTTGGACCGTGGGTGGGGCCAGACCCGGTGCGGTGCCATGGGGCTGGGGTGGGGCTCAGGGCTGCGTTCCCAGGTAACGCCCCTCCTGCCCCATGCTGTCTAGGTGGAGACCCTGGTGGAGCTGTGGCGGGAGGAGCGCTCGGCCTGCACCTGGCTGGGTCAGTGCCCCCCGCAGGGGGCCGGGGACTGGGCTCTCCTGACAGCCCCCACCCACCTCAAGGAGCTGGTGAGACGGGAGCTCCGGATGCTGCTGTTCAGTCTCCAGCAGAAGGCGTCCCAGGAGGGCAGGTACCTGGGCTGGGTGGCATCCTGGGCACTGAGCCCCCCATGGCCCTGTCATGGACCCCCAGGACCGTGCCCCACCCCTTGCTTGGGAGCAGCGTCTGGGAGGAACCTTCAGTGCACCAGACCCCCCCATGGGGCCCCTCTCTGCCTCAAGGGCTGGCACCACCGCCTCCGAGACAGCTCTGGGCACCCTTCTGCTCCGTCCAGCGCGTGCACCGAGATACCCCTGGGGGAGCCTGGTGCCCGGCGCAGGGACAAACACACCCCCTGCCTGCAGCGAGGCTCCCGCAGCGGGGCCGAACTAGGTGGGCTTCTTGGTCAGCCGGACGCAGGGCTGCTCAGCCCCGAGCCCATGGCTTGGCCTGTGTCGGTCTGACCCCGAGGAGCCCCTGACTCCTTCCTGTAGCCTCCCCCCCAGTCCTTTGTTCTGGGCTCAGCTTCCCTGCGGAGAGGTGGGCAATCAGCTCCCTTGGGCCCCTCCACCAGTCCTTTTCCATGGCCCATCCTGGCTCAACCGGCTGCGCCATCCTTGTCTCTGTCTCCCAGCCTGCCTGTCCCCCTCCCCGCCCTGGTAACACTGACAATAAAGGGGAAACTGAGGCACACAGACTCTTCATGAAAATACTGCAGAAAATTCCCCCTTTCTCAGACTCCTCCGGGGGAGAGTTGTCTCTGCTCGGTACCTGGCAATGGAGCCTCGTCTCCTCACTCCAGCCTCCCCAGGGCCCCCAGCCCTTCCTGATTGCTGCCCAGCTGCAGGAGCGCTGTGTGTGGGGAGCTATCCCACCCTGAGACCTGCAAGCCCCAGTCAGCATGGGGGGGCCCTTTGGGGTGAGGGTTACCCTGGTGCTGCCCCTGCTGTGCTGCAGGGCTCGGTGCTCTGCATGGTGCTGCTGGAAGGGGTGGGGAGCCGAGGACCCACACGCAGCCGGCCCCAGCTGGAATTCCTGGCTGCCTGGCAGTGCTGGGGGGTGCAGGGGCGCTGGGCCTGGTTGTGCTCGCGGCTGGCTGAGCCCTTCTCCCTGCCCAGGGGCTGGGATTGCAGAACCGCTGACGCAGGAGCCGCCCGGCTTAGCCCCTTCTCTGGGCCAGCTTAGCCTCCAGCAGCTCTTCAAAGGGCCTTGGGAGCCGGACATTAGCCAGCTGCAGCTCCCGGGGCAGACCAGTCCCCCCACAGCGCCGGAGACTCTGCTTGGGCCAGGTGCGAGGGGTCACGTGCGGGGCACCTGCAGCTGGAGGGGGCCAGGGCAGAGCAGGGAGGTGCCCTGGGATGTGCTGGGCACTGAGGGCTCCACCAGGCAGCAGGGTGCCGGGTCCTTTCCATTGCTGCTGACTCCCTGTGCCTGGGCTCGCTTTGATCTGCCCCGGCTCTGCCAGTGCCCCTTGATCCCGACAGCCCTGGGCTGGCACCGTGCTCGCCTGTGTCAGCAGGAGCAGCGCTGGGCGCTCTGTCCTGGGTGATGTCTGGCCGGAGCCTGGGCTCCCTGCTTGCGGGGCATCCCTCATTCCAGCCCTTCATGCCCACCTGGGCCCGCTCCTTGGGGTGCCTACAGCCTCGCTGCCCAGCCTGGCCCAGCCATGGCTACTGAGCCCCTCCAGCTGGTGGCCCTCCCCAGCCCAGGCCCCCAGGGCCCAACCCAGGCCAGGGGTCTCACACCACGTCTCCTCCCCTCCACAGGGACGCAGCTGGGGCCATCGCCAAGTACAGCCCCCACGTGGTCAGCTTTGCCCTGGGGCCACACGCTGGAGGGGAGTGTGCAGGACAGGACAGGTCCCTGTCTGGGGGCACCAGCACCAGGTGGGTCTGTGCCCAGGCACGGCGAGCGCTGCTCCTGCCCCTCAGCTGGACAGATGGTCTACCTAGCTGGCCCCCATCCCGAGGTGTCTGGGCCCCAGTCACCCTCTGCCCTGGGAGCAGGGCTGGGCTCGTCTCCACTGGACAGATGGGAACTGGGCCACCCACAAACTAACCCCCCACTGGACAGCCCTCTCTCCTGTGGGTCAGCAGCAGGGCACTCCTGAGGTATGCGGGTGGTGGCCAGAGGGCGGGTAGTGCAGTCAGTGTGGGGCCAGCTCGGTGTATGCCAGATCCTGGCTGCTGCCTTGGAGCGCTCCTGGAGCTGGGCACCGTAAGGGTGCCACCCGCCCGAGTGCTCCGCCCCAGTCGTGCCCACTGTCTGGTGACTCTGGAACCTAATGATGACAGGATACTGCCAACTGGCTCCTTCGAACCCCCAGCTCCTGGTGCTTTGGTTACAGTGGGAACGTGTAAACATCTCCCACCCCAAACTGCCCCTGACACCTCCCCAAGGACTCAAAGTCCTCCTATGCCCTTCCCCTCCCGCCCCTCCCTGCCAGCGACTCTGCCACCCAGCCCTGCACCAGGGCTGAACCACTCGCTCACCAGCGGCCTCTCTGTGGGGTTCCTGGGGCCTGGCTCTGGGGCCAGATCTGTGAGCGCGTGGAATGCTCCCACCCCAATCAGGGGGGGATGAGCCAGAGGTGCCAGCCCTTCCCCCACTGGAGGTGCTGCTCCCTACCCCCCTAACGGTTCTGGGAAAGGGGCCCCCGCCATGGTCCCCTGGCAAACCCTGTCTGTGCTCTGTCCAGCCCAGGACCTGGCCTTGTCCACCACCTGGAGTCCCTCAAGGACAAGCTGAGTGTCTCCCGCATCCACCAGGTGCAGACCTATCTCCGGTAGGTGAGCCAGGGGCTGGCAGATACCATCCGCCCCAACCCAGCCCAGAGCCGCCTGCGGGGAGCAGAGGGGGACTGGAGCGAGCGCCTCAGCAGGGCATGGGGAGGGGAGGGGTGGGCTGGAGCAGGGGGCCATGCCAGGGCTCAGAGCGATGCCCCCGGTGCTGCAGCTCTGCCCTTCCAGCCCAGTGCTGCTGTGGGCTCACTCAGGGCTCTGCTCCCAGAAAGCCTCCCAGCCTCGCCCCCATGGCCGCGCCCTGCCCTGCAGCAGGCTCCTGGCAAGAGCCAAGTGCTAACACCTCCCTTTGGGTGCTCGCCCCAGCTGAGGGTTGGGACTGAGGGGCACTGCAGAGCTGTGGGGGGAGCCCAGGGCTGGGATAACAGGGACTGTGGGTCGGAAGTAAGGGGCACTGGCAGAGCTGGGGTGAGTCTGGCTCCCCGCTGGGTAATGGGCTGTTTCCCTGGCAGTGTTGGCATGTCAATATCTCGACCCTCCCCGGGGAGCAGCCCCTTGTGTGGGAGGTGCTGGAGGTGGGACTGTGGCAGGGGAATATCAGCGCCTGAGGGGGGGTGTAACGAGGCTGGTTCTGGCAGGACCCAACTGAGAGTTCCAATTCAGGACAAAAAAGAAAAGGAGGCACCTTAGAGACTAACAAATTTACTTGAGCATAAGCTTTCGTGAGCTACAGTTCACTTCAAATTGCTTAAAGCAGGGCAGTTACAACCCGAGGCCGGGGTTCCTATGCACACCAAGACAAACCAAACCCGCCAAACAGGGAAGACTTTGGTTTTACCCCACCGGCTAACCACAAATCACACAAGCAATTCCCGTAGACACTCCAGTTTCCCAGTATCACCACCAGCGCCACTCGTTATGGGGACAAATGGTTATGAAAACCAGTCCCCCAGTTAAAGAAAAAACGGTTCTCTCGATCCCAAAGGACCAAGCCCCAGATCCAGGTCAATATACAAATCAGATCTTACCCACAAATCAGGCTGTTGCCAATCCTTTAGAATCTAAAATCCATAGTTTATTCATAGAAGGAAAAGGTATAGCTGAGAGCTAGCACTGGTTAAATGAATCAATGACATACAGTAACGGCCAAGTTCTTGGTTCAGGCTTGCAGCAGTGAGGGGAGAGGACCCCTCACCACCCCACTGCATTGCTCCTGGTCTGGGCCCAGGGCTGGGGGGTCCAGCATGGGCTGGGGTGTCAGGCTCCGTCCCTGGCTCTGCCACTGGCTCCCTGGGGTGCATTCCTTCCCTGCTCTGTGCCTGTCCCCAGCGTCAGGGGTCGGGATGGCTCACAGCCCCAGGATGGAGAGGTCTCCCTCATGTGGGCACCAGGGGTTACCTGTACCCAGCCTCCAGGCGAACCCCTTCTGCCCAGCCTCTCCTCCAGACATGGGTTCCCATCCCAGGAGGTTGGTCCTCTGTCAGCTCTTGTGACCCTTCCCAGCCACCCGGCCAAGCCACACAGCTCCAGGACTGGGGGTCCCTAGCAGGCGGGTTAACCCTGGCATCTGGTGAGACAAAGTCCCACTGCCATGTGCTGTGAGTGGGCATGTGCCCAAGTGCCAGGGGTTGTGCCCAGGGGCCCCAGGGCATGGCAGGGAAATGTTTAGAGCAGATGTCGACCCTTGTCCCGGCACCCCTCATTCCCATGCAGCTGCTGCCCACCTAACCCACCTGTCTCTTCTGCCAGGGCCCTGCTGGAGGAGGAGTGCCGTGCCCTGGAGAGACACATCTGCCACCTCCGGGTAGGACCCCTGAGATGGCGGGATCAGCAGGGGGCACTGGCCCCGCCCCGGGCTGTGTGGGAGCAGAGAGACGCCCCCTGAGCCACCCTGCACACCTCACCAGGCGGCAGACTGTCCCTGGTCATGCCAGGCCATGGCCCCCACCGGGGCAGCCTGCTGGGCTGTGCAGGGATGGACTTGCCCTGCCCCACAGCAGCCAACCTCACCCTGGTCCCCAGGGCCCATGTGCAGGGGAAGGGCTGCAGGGAGGAACACTGGGAGTTGGGGCTGGGAGCCAGGACTCCTGGGTTCTATCCCCAGCTCTGGGAAGGGAGCGGGGTCTAGTGGGTAGAGCCGGGGAGGGCTGGGAGCCAGGACTCCTGGGTTCTATCCCCAGCTCTGGGAGGAGGGCGGGGTCTAGTGGGTAGAGCCGGGGAGGGCTGGGAGCCAGGACTCCTGGGTTCGATCCCCAGCTCTGGGAAGGGAGCGGGGTCTAGTGGGTAGAGCCGGGGAGGGCTGGGAGCCAGGACTCCTGGGTTCTATCCCCAGCTCTGGGAAGGGAGGCGGGGTCTAGTGGGTAGAGCCGGGGAGGGCTGGGAGCCAGGACTCCTGGGTTCGATCCCCAGCTCTGGGAGGGGAGCGGGGTCTAGTGGGTAGAGCCGGGGAGGGCTGGGAGCCAGGACTCCTGGGTTCTATCCCCAGCTCTGGGAAGGGAGCGGGGTCTAGTGGGTAGAGCCGGGTGAGGGCTGGTAGCCAGGACACATGGGTTCTATCCCCAGCTCTGGGAGGGGGGCGGGGTCTAGTGGGTAGAGCCGGGGAGGGCTGGGAGCCAGGACTCGTGGGTTCGATCCCCAGCTCTGGGAAGGGAGCGGGGTCTAGTGGGTAGAGCCGGGGAGGGCTGGGAGCCAGGACTCCTGGGTTCGATCCCCAGCTCTGGGAGGGGGGCGGGGTCTAGTGGGTAGAGCTGGGGAGGGCTGGGAGCCAGGACTCCTGAGTTCGATCCCCAGCTCTGGGAGGGGGGCGGGGTCTAGCGGGTAGAGCCGGGGAGGGCTGGGAGCCAGGACTCCTGGGTTCGATCCCCAGCTCTGGGAGGGGGGCGAGTTCTAGTGGGTAGAGCCGGGGAGGGCTGGGAGCCAGGACTCCTGGGGTTCGATCCCCAGCTCTGGGAAGGGAGCGGGGTCTAGTGGGTAGAGCCGGGGAGGGCTGGGAGCCAGGACTCCTGGGGTTCGATCCCCAGCTCTGGGAGGGGAGCGGGTTCTAGTGGGTAGAGCCGGGGAGGGCTGGGAGCCAGGACTCCTGGGTTCTATCCCCAGCTCTGGGAGGGGGGCGGGGTCTAGTGGGTAGAGCCGGGGAGGGCTGGTATCCAGGACTCCTGGGTTCTATCCCCAGCTCTGGGAGGGGGGCGGGGTCTAGTGGGTAGAGCCGGGGAAGGCTGGGAGCCAGGACTCCTGGGTTCTATCCCCAGCTCTGGGAAGGGAGCGGGGTCTAGTGGGTAGAGCCGGGGAGGGCTGGGAGCCAGGACTCCTGGGTTCGATCCCCAGCTCTGGGAAGGGAGCGGGGTCTAGTGGGTAGAGCCGGGGAGGGCTGGTATCCAGGACTCCTGGGTTCTATCCCCAGCTCTGGGAGGGGGGCGGGGTCTAGTGGGTAGAGCCGGGGAAGGCTGGGAGCCAGGACTCCTGGGTTCGATCCCCAGCTCTGGGAAGGGAGCGGGGTCTAGTGGGTAGAGCCGGGGAGGGCTGGGAGCCAGGACTCCTGGGTTCGATCCCCAGCTCTGGGAAGGGAGCGGGGTCTAGTGGGTAGAGCCGGGGAGGGCTGGTAGCCAGGACTCCTGGGTTCTATCCCCAGCTCTGGGAGGGGGGCGGGGTCTAGTGGGTAGAGCCGGGGAAGGCTGGGAGCCAGGACTCCTGGGTTCGATCCCCAGCTCTGGGAAGGGAGCGGGGTCTAGTGGGTAGAGCCGGGGAGGGCTGGGAGCCAGGACTCCTGGGTTCGATCCCCAGCTCTGGGAGGGGGGCGGGGTCTAGTGGGTAGAGCGGGGGAGGGCTGGGAGCCAGGACTCCTGGGTTCTATCCCCAGCTCTGGGAGGGGGGCGGGGTCTAGTGGATAGAGCCGGGGAGGGCTGGGAGCCAGGACTCCTGAGTTCGATCCCCAGCTCTGGGAGGGGGGCGAGGTCTAGTGGGTAGAGCCGCGGAGGGCTGGGAGCCAGGACTCCTGGGTTCGATCCCCAGCTCTGGGAGGGGAGCGGGGTCTAGTGGGTAGAGCCGGGGAGGGCTGGGAGCCAGGACTCCTGGGTTCGATCCCCAGCTCTGGGAGGGGAGCGGGGTCTAGTGGGTAGAGCCGGGGAGGGCTGGGAGCCAGGACTCCTGGGTTCGATCCCCAGCTCTGGGACGGGAGCGGGGTCTAGTGGGTAGAGCCGGGGAGGGCTGGGAGCCAGGACTCCTGGGTTCGATCCCCAGCTCTGGGAAGGGAGCGGGGTCTAGTGGGTAGAGCCGGGGAGGGCTGGGAGCCAGGACTCCTGGGTTCGATCCCCAGCTCTGGGAAGGGAGCGGGGTCTAGTGGGTAGAGCCGGGGAGGGCTGGGAGCCAGGACTCCTGGGTTCGATCCCCAGCTCTGGGAAGGGAGCGGGGTCTAGTGGGTAGAGCCGGGGAGGGCTGGGAGCCAGGACTCCTGGGTTCGATGCCCAGCTCTGGGAAGGGAGCGGGGTCTAGTGGGTAGAGCCGGGGAGGGCTGGGAGCCAGGACTCCTGGGGTTCGATCCCCAGCTCTGGGAAGGGAGCGGGGTCTAGTGGGTAGAGCCGGGGAGGGCTGGGAGCCAGGACTCCTGGGTTCGATCCCCAGCTCTGGGAAGGGAGCGGGGTCTAGTGGGTAGAGCCGGGGAGGGCTGGGAGCCAGGACTCCTGGGTTCGATCCCCAGCTCTGGGAAGGGAGCGGGGTCTAGTGGGTAGAGCCGGGGAGGGCTGGTAGCCAGGACTCCTGGGTTCTATCCCCAGCTCTGGGAGGGGGGCGGGGTCTAGTGGGTAGAGCCGGGGAAGGCTGGGAGCCAGGACTCCTGGGTTCGATCCCCAGCTCTGGGAAGGGAGCGGGGTCTAGTGGGTAGAGCCGGGGAGGGCTGGGAGCCAGGACTCCTGGGTTCGATCCCCAGCTCTGGGAAGGGAGCGGGGTCTAGTGGGTAGAGCCGGGGAGGGCTGGTATCCAGGACTCCTGGGTTCTATCCCCAGCTCTGGGAGGGGGGCGGGGTCTAGTGGGTAGAGCCGGGGAGGGCTGGGAGCCAGGACTCCTGGGTTCGATCCCCAGCTCTGGGAAGGGAGCGGGGTCTAGTGGGTAGAGCCGGGGAGGGCTGGGAGCCAGGACTCCTGGGTTCGATCCCCAGCTCTGGGAGGGGGGCGGGGTCTAGTGGGTAGAGCCGGGGAGGGCTGGGAGCCAGGACTCCTGGGTTCTATCCCCAGCTCTGGGAGGGGGGCGGGGTCTAGTGGGTAGAGCCGGGGAGGGCTGGGAGCCAGGACTCCTGAGTTCGATCCCCAGCTCTGGGAGGGGGGCGAGGTCTAGTGGGTAGAGCCGCGGAGGGCTGGGAGCCAGGACTCCTGGGTTCGATCCCCAGCTCTGGGAGGGGAGCGGGGTCTAGTGGGTAGAGCCGGGGAGGGCTGGGAGCCAGGACTCCTGGGTTCGATCCCCAGCTCTGGGAGGGGAGCGGGGTCTAGTGGGTAGAGCCGGGGAGGGCTGGGAGCCAGGACTCCTGGGTTCGATCCCCAGCTCTGGGACGGGAGCGGGGTCTAGTGGGTAGAGCCGGGGAGGGCTGGGAGCCAGGACTCCTGGGTTCGATCCCCAGCTCTGGGAAGGGAGCGGGGTCTAGTGGGTAGAGCCGGGGAGGGCTGGGAGCCAGGACTCCTGGGTTCGATCCCCAGCTCTGGGAAGGGAGCGGGGTCTAGTGGGTAGAGCCGGGGAGGGCTGGGAGCCAGGACTCCTGGGTTCGATCCCCAGCTCTGGGAAGGGAGCGGGGTCTAGTGGGTAGAGCCGGGGAGGGCTGGGAGCCAGGACTCCTGGGTTCGATGCCCAGCTCTGGGAAGGGAGCGGGGTCTAGTGGGTAGAGCCGGGGAGGGCTGGGAGCCAGGACTCCTGGGGTTCGATCCCCAGCTCTGGGAAGGGAGCGGGGTCTAGTGGGTAGAGCCGGGGAGGGCTGGGAGCCAGGACTCCTGGGTTCGATCCCCAGCTCTGGGAAGGGAGCGGGGTCTAGTGGGTAGAGCCGGGGAGGGCTGGGAGCCAGGACTCCTGGGTTCGATCCCCAGCTCTGGGAAGGGAGCGGGGTCTAGTGGGTAGAGCCGGGGAGGGCTGGGAGCCAGGACTCCTGGGTTCTGTGGCATTGTGCTGGGCAGGGGTTTGTGGCTGAGTGAAGCGGCAGCGCCCTCTGCTGGGGGCCGGCGGCTTGGCCACTGCATGGGTGGGCTCTGGGTTTCCCAGTCCAGGATGTGCTGGTGAAATATTTCACTGGGCCTTTTCTGGGCAGTGCCATGGCGATGGGCCAGGACCAGCCCCCCGTGGGACCGCTCCCGCTCCCTGAAGGTGCTCAGTGCAGGGGTGGCTGTTGCAGGCATTCCTGGTGGCGGGGGGCCGCCCTGCTCTGAAAGACTCTGCAGTAACAAACATGCCCCTCCCACACCCTGGGGGCAGTGGGGCAGGCGGTGTTCTGACTCTTCCCCCCTGTCTCCAGCGCTGCCTGGAGGAGGAACACCGAGCCGCTGCGGGGCCGGCGCAGGAGCCAACGATGGCTGGTAAGGGACCTGCCAGACCTCTCCCCAGGGAGCACACAGCCAGTGTCCCAGCCCAGCCTCCTTGCCCTGGTCGGGGTGCAGCGCCACGTCCCCATCACGGAGATGCAGCTGGCTCTGGGGAGGGTTGCAGGGTTTTTAACAGCCGCACAGGGCCAATACCCAGTCGTGCAGGGCAGCCAGGAGCTGGCTGAGCCAGTGGCAATGAGGGAGGCGAGCTCACTCAGCACCTCCGCAGGCCCCACTCTGCACCCCCCCAGGCAGTGCTTGGGGCAGGCCAGCGAGAGGCGCTCTGCCTCTCACCAGCACTTCCCTTCTGTGCAGAGCTGCAGGAGCAGAGACGAGCCATGGAGCGGGACCTGCAGCTGGGCCAGCTGGGCCCCAGGCCTGGCCTCTCCCAGGAGGTCCAGTGCCCTGAGCCTGTGGCCCCCCCGACAGCCCAGGTAACCCCCTTTGAAGAAATTGCCCAGGGGGACCCCTGCACAGCAGCAAATACAAGCACCTCAGGCTTGGGTCTGAGGGGCACCGGCTGGGCTGTGTGTGTGGGGAGGAGAGGGGGCTCCAGGGATGGGATGGGGTGGGCTGTGGGTCAGATTGAGGGGCACTGGTAGGGCTACAGGGACCCCAGCGGGCAGCAGGTTGGAGTGAGGGGCACTGGCAGGGCTGCAGGGGGCAGACTGGGAGTCCGGGGGGCAGTGGGTTGGAGTAAGGGGCACTGGCAGGGCTGCAAGCTGGGAACCCGGGGGGGGCTGGTGGGTCATAGTGAGGGGCACTGGCAGGGCTGCAGGGGGCAGGCTGGGACCCCCGGGGATGGCAGGTCACATAGGCCGTGCTGGTTGCAGGGGTCCCCATTGCGACATTATTGCAGGGCCTCAGGCTATCACTGCAGGCTGGGGTGGTGGGTTTGCGGTCGGTCCCGGCTGAACCCTGCTCCCTGGGCATGAGCCCATCTCCGGATGTGGGGCGGGGCGGGGTGGGGTAGGCGGTGCTCCGTCCCGGCCAGGCTCTGCTGACGGCACTGTCTCCCTGGCTCTGCAGGTGTCCCGTGGGCCTGGGGAGCCCGGCACCAGCCAGCGTGTTCCCCCGCCTGGCACCAGCCGCTCCGTCCCCGTCGGGCCGCCGAGAACCAGCCCCGCCAGCCCCAGGCACTGTGCTGGGCCGAGTGCCTCTCAACGGATGCAGCTGCTCTCTGGGTGGCCTGGCTGGGGGGCTCCATGGAGGGGCTGCGACCCCCGGCTGGGCCTCTGGGCACCAGGACCTGGCCACGCCATCACCCCCAGGAGCTGGGGTTCCCCCTGCAAGCCCAGCCTGCAGCCGCCTGGCCCCCCCGCCAGTAGGGCCCAGCCTGGCCTTCCTCCCCTTGCCACCCGCAGAGCAGCACCCACCCCTGCGCCCCCTCTCCGGCCGCCACCTGAGGCTGCTGGGCTGCCAGGGGCCGAGCTAGCGCAGGGAGCCTCACCCTGCCTGCCCTGGGGCATGGGAAGGGATCCTGGGGCAGCCTGGCATGGGCAGGAGGTCCTGCGCCAGCTCCCCCCAGCTCCAGTGCCGGTTATTGCCCTGCTGGGTCCCTCTGTCCCCAGCTCTGCCTTGCTCTGCCCTGGAGGCACCCAACCCGCAGGGGCATTGTCCCCCCTCTCCCGCCGGTATCAGCCCCCTCCACATCTTGGGCAGCTCCTGAGCTGAGCCCTGGGCCTGGCCTGCAACACCCCCTCCTGGCTGCCCCCTACCATGGTGCACGGGAGCCGTGCAGCGTGCCCTGGCCTAGGGTCGGGTGGGGGGGTGCAGGTACCATGTGCCCAGGGGATGGGGGGCAGTGGGGGAACGGAAGCTGCCTGGGGCCTGATACTTCTCAGTGCTCCTGCCTCTGGGGGGGATGGGCCCTTGGAGCCAGAGGCAGGTGCTGGGGTCTGGCACCGTGCCCTCTCTGCGGGGCCTCACCCACCCTGGCATGACTCTCACAGCTGCCCTGTGGGGCTAGGAGCTCTGACCACTGTGGGGGGGAGCTGGGACCTGCTGTGGGCGTCTCTGCCCAGCGCAGCAGGTAGCAAGGCCAGCGTGGAGGGCAGGGCCCGCCCCTCCGTGCAGCCTGGCAGCTGGAACGGGACCCATCGTTCTCCTGGCTGCACCAGGCCATAGCATCTGGGCGGGCAGTGCCATGGGGACGGGGTACCAGGGTCGCTCACGCTTGCCTCCCTCCCCCCCCCCCCCCCCAAAGAAGGCAGCCAGCATCCGGAGCAGGAATATAAATTTCATTAAAATCTATCAGACTTTAAAACTCTACACGGCATCACTGGCGCGGCGCACAGCCCAGGCCCCAGCACCGTATTGCACAATTAGACGGGAAGAGCGTGTTGGGCATCACTGCACACGGGGCAGGGCACAGGATCCATGCAGGAAGCAGTGACGCTCCGCGTCGGTGGGGGGGCAGGGCAGTGGGGGGTGGGTGGGAGA